>NC_056741.1:1060734006-1061030837 GCF_019279795.1 Protopterus annectens | reverse complement strand
TCCAGTCAAAAAAAAAACCAGTTAAGCCTTTCATCTGAAGAAACAATGCTGATAATCCACAACAAGTAAATAATTGAAGAACAAATAATCCAGTCAACAGTTAAGCGCTTTCATCTGGCTAATGCAGACTTCCTCAGAACTGCCATAATAAAATCAACTTCCTTTTTATATTCCATTTTGGCGCCAACAACGTTTCAAACTTTTAAAGTGATATCTAGCTAATACATACTTTATACAACTATAATAATCACAATAAATACTAAACTAACACTGTACATTCTAATTGTACAAAACAATCGTTCTACTTAATGATTCAGTATGAACATAAAAAATTAATAATACTACTTATTTCACATACATGCTACTATATCTAAAATTATTGTTTTAAAAATATTAACAATTTCATTTAAAACTTCAAGGTCTTGTCCTTAAAAATGTGCTGTATATCCCAAATTTGGTGCTACATGGTTTAATGCACGTATATAAATATATATAACTATATATAGTAAATATATAAATTACATAATAATATATGTGATATATGAATTATGTAAATATTTACAATATTTAAGTGAATAAATAAATAAATACATTGTAAATAAATAAATAATTGATGTATTGATAATAAATAAATCTATGCCAGGCTTAAAAATGGTTTAATACTAATGTAATCATTGATGCCTGGAAACCTAAGAGCATCCGTGAATTTTTGCCATTTACTCTCTTTCATGGCTAACATACTCTTTACATCGCCACCCCTGGTGGTCAAATCTACCTGATCTAAGATAGTAAATTTGAAATTGTGCGTGTCCCCATGTTGTACAATGTGTCTACATAAGGCATTCTTCTTATCTTTCCTCTTAATACAATACAAATGATCGTATATACGACGTTTTAACTGTCTTTCTGTTTTACCTATGTAGAACACAGAACAAGCCTCACAGGTAGCGCTGTATACCACGAATTTAGTGTTACAATTTCCTGCTCTTCCCTTAATGAATGTTCCATTAAAATTATTTAATTTAAATCCTTCTTTCTCATTTATATACCTGCACTGTTTGCATGCACCACATTTCACCATAGCTGTCCTCTTTGTTTCAACATATTGGGTATTACTTTCAACAGTCCTTTTCAAATTTGGACCCATTTTGTAAACAAACTGAGGAAACATACCAACCTTCTGTGTTATATTTTCATCCATAGTAATTAATTTCCAATGTTGTTTGATAATGTTTTCTATATACTTCACAACAGGTGAATACATTAGCACACATACCCTACCCATTTGGTCTCTTTATTTCCTTGCTTTTTTGTACAATAGTATTTCCTAGTAAAGGTTTATACCTCTTATCCCATTCCGAACTAATATACCTAACTACATCATTTAATAATGGTTCTGGGTAACCTCTTACAGTAAACATGTCCATAATATTTTGTAATTCTTGATTCATTAAATCCTTAGTAGAAGTCATTCGGGCAGCACGTATACATTGGCCTTTAAATATATTTTTAAACGGGTCTACTTTCATAGACCGAATGTACGAATCGCCGACACACAGGTTACCGACCCCAAACAACCGAAAACACACCACACCAACAACTCATAATACCGAACACCACAACACCGACACAAAAAACGTCAACTACACATTACACACAACAACATATCCACTAACCTTAACCTAAACCCTAACCCTAACGTCCGACACTACCGCATACTTACCCAACCCGCACCCTAACCCTAACTCACTTAACACACCCCTAAACCTCAACACCATCACTATCGCACACTTACCCTACCTGCACCCTAACCCTAACTCACTTAACCCACCCTAAAACATTCAGCACGTCACTATCGCACACTCACTCCACCCGCATTCTAACCCTGACGCACTTAACACTTCCCTACACTGCTCTACGTCACTTCCACACACTTACCTCACCGGAACCCTTAGTCCGACACCACCGCACACTCACCTTTTCCACACCCTAACCTAAAATCCCTCACTATCGTACACTTACCTGTCCGCTCCCCAATCCTAAATCTTTCATTTTCGCACACTTACCGTATCGCGCTCACACGCTGCCGTTGTCGGTCTCTCAGCTGTCGGGATATCGCGTTTTCGGTAACCTACCTGTTCGGTCGTTCCGTCTTGGTCTTCCGGGTGTCGGTGACGTGGTGCTTCGGTCTATGAAAGTAGACCCTTTTAAACATGTATGTGGGATGATTACTGCTGAATTCCAAATAATCATTTGAGAACGTATCTTTTCTATATATACTAGATACAAAACCATCATTTCCATGACTAATATAAGTATCCAAATAAGGAATACCTTTAAGATTATAATTGTATGTGAATTTTAGAAAATCTGTTGTTTGATTAAGATATATAATAAAGGGTTCAATATAATCTACTGGACCATCCCATAATATAAACAAATCATCTAAAAATCTTGAGTAATACTTAACATATTTGAAATATTTACAATTAAATAGTTGTTCCGTCTCCCATTCTAACTTAACTAAATTTGCATATATGGGAGCACATGATGCCCCCATAGCAACACCTGTTATTTGTTTAAAAAATTCATTCTCATAAAAGATATAGTTATGATCCAATATTTAACCCGATTATCAGTCAACATTGGAAGTTAATTACTATGGATGAAAATATAACACAGAAGGTTGGTATGTTTCCTCAGTTTGTTTACAAAATGGGTCCAAATTTGAAAAGGATGATTGAAAGTAATACCCAATATGTTGAAACAAAGAGGAAAGCTACGGTGAAATGTGGTGCATGCAAACAGTGCAGGTATATAAATGAGAAAAAAGGATTTAAATTAAATAATTTTAATGGAACATTCATTAAGGGAAGAGCAGGAAATTGTAACACTAAATTCGTGGTATACATCGCTACCTGTGAGGCTTGTTCTGCGTTCTACATAGGTAAAACGGAAAGACAGTTAAAACGTCGTATATACGATCATTTGTATTGTATTAAGAGGAAAGATAAGAAGAATGCCCTATGTAGACACATTGTACAACATGGGGACACGCACAATTTCAAATTTACTATCTTAGATCAGGTAGATTTGACCACCAGGGGTGGCGATGTAAAGGGTATGTTAGCCATGAAAGAGAGTAAATGGCAAATATTCACGGATGCCCTTAGGTTTCCAGTTTTTATAGTATATTGTTATTGCAATTTGTCATAGGATCATAGCTTCATAGGAGATTGTCAGGGTAACAGCTTAAAAGCTCTTACATGCCTAGCCAGTATAACCAGATTCTACCCAATATGTGTCCCCTAGGGGCAACAAGATGGCACAGGTTTGTTGTTTGTGCATATCTTTGAGTATTTTACAGATTGCATGGTCCATAAGGGACATAGCCACTAACCCAGGTCTGAATTTGTGATTCTCCATCCATTGATCCAAACTGCTGATCATGTGGAGCTTTTCTCACTGGGGCTCTGGTGAAAAGGCGTTCCTATGCCCAGCTGGACAATCCTAGTTAACAAATGCAAAATAATAGAATAACATGGCTCGTTGATTTGTGCTCATGCAGAAACAAATCAACAGCGTACCAAGGGTGGGATGAAGGGGGCAATTACCTTGAGTGCAAAGTGTTAGGGGAAGGGATCGAAAGTTCTGCATTTTTTTCTGTACTAAAATGCTTCACTTGAAGAGCTGCCAATCACACAGTAATCCAAAGACTTTTGAAGATTAGGTCATGTGTGATTGGCTGATTTACCGTAGGAAGCCAATGGGCTTCCTACAGTAATCCGAAGATTTTTTTTGCACTTCTCTTATGAGCTGAGGGAGGTTGTGGATTGGGTCGGCATGATTGGCTGATGTACTGTAGGAAGCCAATGGGCTTTCTACAGTGGTCAGAATACATTTTTTTTATTTTGCTGTTCATTTGGAGAGCTGAGGAGATGAGATGCAAGTATGTGGGACTAGCATAGAGAGCTAGATGAGTCCTTATGGCTTTGAAAAAAATTATACACAACACGTTGAAAAGCAGCCAGACTTTACAGGGCACTGATTTGTAAAATGCAAAGTAGTTTAAAATAAAACCAGCAAGAAAAACAGTTTAGTTAAAATTAATTAAGCAATTTTCTGTTGATATTGCTTGCCTACAGGAGATACATCTTACATTAATAAAGTATGATGTTCTTTCAGCAGAAAACATATTTCAATATACACTTACAAATGTATCTAACAGTAAGGATAGTAGGATTGCTATTTTCTTTACTTTTTGTTAAGTATAACACTGCAGATAAATGTGTTGATCTAAACAGTAGAATCTTACCAGTAAACTTAAAAATCCAGGAAATGGTGATAACTATAGGGCTGGTTTATGCCCCCTTCATGGGGTATAATGATTTTAATCCTAGCTGGTAATTTCAGTATATGATCTACTCATATCAGACTTTATAACTAGAAAATATCGAAAAGGTTATTAGGAGACTTAGATCTATTGGATTACTGGCAGTTTAAATATTCATCTTTACAAGGCTGCACACATTTAGATTTAATCATTTAGTATAAAAAGCTTGCTCAGCTAGACTAATTTTTGGCTTCATAACTTTATGTTTACTGTATGCATATTACTTCGGTATAAAGTTTAATTGACAGAGCACAGAACATGTATATCACCAACGTTCTGAAATATCGGCAAATACTGGAAACGGAAAAGTGAAAGTCAAGGTTCGTAGATAAAAGAACACCATGCAGCATGACAAGTGCAAAAGATGAAATTAAGCAGTTGCTCCATACCATACCCTTCCTGTAAAAAGAAATATCAGTGGTTCAAGAATCAAGGCTGCCCAGTGAAAGCTTGTATTTTTATAGGATTTGCGATCCTGTCCCATTCGATATAATGATCACAATTTATTTTATATTCTGTATTTATTTATGTGATCACATTTGACCATGTTATTTATTTATTTAATTAGTTAACTAATTAGTTTGCTACTGTCAGTTTAAGCTGGATTTTGGGTAGGATACATGTTTGTGCAAGCAAAGGGCTTCCTGTATGACTTTCTTGATGCTCCACACGGTACTGCCTTACCTCATGTATGAAACCTAATTTTCGCTTTTCCATTTGCTGATATTTCATAGCATCGGCGATATACACTTTTTAACACTCTCTGTATGATTAAATTTAGATCCAAGTAAAGTTAGAAAGCCGTATTTTTTATTTAAAAAAACACAACTCTTCTGAATTAGCGTAAAGAGCCACATACCTTTTCTGATCATGCTCCCTTAGTGATTAAAACTATTTTTTTTAGCATTTACCCAGAACCGCTTGTTATTTTGACAAAATATTTTTTGTTAACTATAGTAACAGAATTAAGTCAGCAATCACTGATTATTGGGTAGCAAACTCTCCTTCAGAAACATCTTATGCATACAAATGCGCACAAAGAATGATCGTAGTAGACTTTTATGATAAGCAGCTGTTGGAAAGCTGTAGGAAGTCTCTGCTCATAAGAGCAAGTAATCGCAGTCATTTACTTTGACCTCTTATTGCCGGTGTACTGATTCAGCAGCTCTTTGGCTGCTGATATACCTGTCAGCCTCGTACCTCATAGAGCAAGACATCCAGACAAAACCTAAGGCAGCCCTTCTAGTGCGGCTACACCTGTCAGCCTCGTATTGCAATAAATCCGGACAAAACCTAAGGCAGCCTTTTGGCTGCTGATATACCTCTCAGCCCCTTACAGGAAGAAATCCAGACAAAACCTAAAATAACACAGGGAAAAATTAGAAAGTTGCTCTCTGCAATAGGAGCAAGACAGCGGGATGATTTTCAGCTCCTTTTACCGGTGTACTGATTCGGCAGCCCTTCTGCTGTTGATATATGTCGCAGCCTAATATAGCAAGAAATAGGGACACAACTTAAAACTACAGAGGCAACAAAAATAGCTAAAATGGGTACAGACTTTAAATATTGACCGTACAAAATTAGAAAGTTGCTGGAATAACGTGAATATGTCTTGAAACCAAACTGCAAGTGGGAACCGCTGAGACCGATCGTTCGTAAAAGGCAATTTTTCATGTAATTATAATTGTAAATGAGCGACCATTGATGCGGCTAGAGGAAGTATATCAGCAAATTAAAAAAGAATAATTAACAAAAAAAAAACCATTACCACAACTCAGGTTATTACATAAAATACACAGATTGATCAGCTGCACAGTTCTTAACTGAGCACAGACTATGTGAATAAAGATGCAGCTAACTGGAATGTGCAAGTCCTGGTAGGAACTTAAAACCTAAGTGTAGTTGACCCTGGGAGCCAAAATAGGACTGAAATTAAAGATATACGGGATGTTTAAAAGAAAATTGACACGGTGGGTGGGAATCGGAGTGACGTGGTAAAATGGGCGTTAATAGAGTGAGCTGTAGTTTAGACCCGAATTTTAAACACTGGGATTGTCCCTTTAAGGAACAAGTCTTGCCAGACCATGTCAAAGCAAAATTACTAGATGCTCCATTAAACCAAGAACGTCTGTTTGGCACTAAAGCAGAAGAAGTCCTCAAAAAGATGAAGGAAAAAGCTAAATCTATGCAAACTGTTAAATATTTCCTACAGGTACAGCCACCTAGATTCAGTAGGCATTGGCCTTCTAAAAACTGGTCTTTTCCAGTCCCTCCCAGACCTTCTCATTCCAAACCCAGGGGCAGCAGACCACCAAGACTACAGTCTCAGGGTATGCACAGATCTAAACAATGGAGTGCTGCCGCCTCAAAAACAGGGAGTAGTTAGCCGCCACCCTATGGTAAAAATTCACAATGACTTATCCTGAATTCTTCCAAGCCTTGCCCAAGTACTTGCAGCCTTAGGAGGAAAACTAGCCCTGCATGCAAAAAAACTGGAAGTAATTACCCAGAACAGCTGGGTCTTGAACATTGTATCCCAGGGATACGGATTCTACTTCCACTCACTGCCAACCCTAAGCGGATGGCCAGACCTCCCCCCAAACTAGTGGGCAGAGGCCCAAAAGTAAGTACTTTCTCTTCTCAGTATCAAGGCTATTTAACCTGTCCCAGCAGAGCAAAGGGGACAAAGTTTTTACTCCTGACTGTTTCTGGTACCCAAAAAAAAAAACTCTTGGGACTCTATCCTGGATCTGTCTATTCTCAACACCTTCCTGGTGGTTCCAAGATTCAAAGTGCTTACTCTCCAACAGTTGCTTCCTATGCTAGCCAAGGACTCCTGGCTAGCCACCCTAGACTTAAAAGAGGCTTATCTGCACATCCCCATAAGGGAATTGTGCAGGAAATATCTACGTTTCAGAGCAGGCTCTATGCACTATCTGTTCTCTGCACTTCCCTTTGGCTTGTCTGTTGCGGACAGGGTATTCACAAAATGTCTAGCTCCAGCCATTGCATATTGCAGGCAGAGAAAAATTCAAATTTACCAATACTTGGACGATTGCCTGATTCAGGCGGACATTCAGGAATTGCTACTCCAGCACCAGACATTTGTAAAGAGACTTCTAACTTCACTGGGGTATACCATCAACGAAAAGAAATCACATCTGGTACCCAGCAAAAGATTGTATTCCTGGGAGCAAGCTTGAATGCAACTTACCAGATGGCATTCCTCACTCCAGAAAAACTCATTTATTTGACAAACTACTTCAATGTACTGGCTACCCAAACCCAGCTATCTGCAAGAAAAATACTGAAAGCCCTAGGGTTCATGATACTGCAAGCCCTAGGGTTCATGGCCTGCATTCTACTAATTCCATGTGCAAGACTGCATATGAGGAAACTTCAGTGGTACTTAAAAAGTCTCTGGTGTCAACATTCTCAGGACCTGGAAACAGTGATTCCTATCATTCCTTGTCTAAGGACAGAGTTCCTATGGTGGGCAGTGGCCTGCTACCACAAGAGACTCCCTTTCATGCAACCCCCCTGCCGCCCAAACCCTAACAACAGACGCATCAGACTATGCATAGGGAGCTCACATGGCAGGAAAATGCATTCAAGGCAAATGGAGCCCAAAGCAAATGCACCTGCATATCAATCAAAAAGAAATGTTAGCTGTACAGAATGCTCTGACAGCCTTCAAGTGCCTTATTCTCCCAGGGAAACTATTGATAAAGACAGACAACACCACAGTTATATGTGGTACATAAACAAGCAGGGGGGAACCCATTCCTACCCAGTCTGCAGGTTAGCCATGGCTCTGTGGAACACAGCCTTGAGCAATGAAGTGCCCCTGCAAGCTCAGTTCCTGCTATGCAAACTAAAGTCACTGGCAGACGACTTAAGCAGAAATCTAATGGACCCACACGAGTGGAAACTGGAACCCAAATCATTCAAACTTCTGATCCATAGATGGTGGGCACCAGAGGTGGACATCTTTGCTTCCCCACAGAATTATCAGTTGAACAAATATTGCACCAGAACACCCCACAGCCGAGCATGGAAAGTGGATGCCCTGTCCTTCACATGGGAAAACCTCTCAATCTATTCCTTTCCCCTCTGCCCCTCCTCTCGAAGGTTCTACTAAAGATCAAACAGGACAAGCCAAGGACAATCCTGATTGCACCAGACTGACCACGAACACTGGTCCCCACTTTTGTGCAGTCTGACAGTCGTGCCACTATGGCACCTGCCTCAGACCCCTTTCCTGCTGTCCCAGCAGGAGGCCATATTTTGCATCCACACCTACAAACTCTGAACCTAGCAGCCTGGCTCATCCCCTTAACTCATCACCAGCAACCCTCAGTAAGCAGGTGCTGGATGTCATCCTTGAGGCTAGGAGGCCTAGTACTAGAAAAGCCTATTCAGAAAAGTGGAAAAGATATTGTTCTTGGAGACAGTATCTGGGAATGGACACAACTGTGCCCAGCTTACCTCATATACTAAATTACTTAACAGAAATGCTCCACAAAGGCCTATTCTTCTCTTCAATTAAGATTCATGCCTCTGCCATCTCAGCTCATTATAATACTGAGCCACCCCTCCTCTCTCATCCTCTGGTCAAACAGTTCCTAAGAAGAGCCAAAAATTTAAGACCCCCCCCCCCCCAGGAGAGCTCCCACTCCAGCCTGGGAACTTAACTTTGTATTGGAGAAGCTCACGCTTCCACCCTTTGAACCTGCTGCTACAGCAGAGTTAAAATTCCTCTCCTGGAAAACAGCTTTACTTCTAGCCGTCACTTCAGCAAGAAGAGTGTCTGAATTGCAGACCCTTATGGCTGTGGAACCCTTCATTATCTTCCATGCGGACAGGGTTTCCCTCAGGACTAACCCATCTTTTATGCCCAAGGTGGTATCTAGTGTGGCTTTAAACGAATCCATTCATTTGCCATCCTTTTTCCCCTAATCCTCATAGTTAGCGGGAAAGGAGCCTACACTCCCTGGATGTGCACAGGCAGCTTAGTTTCCATCTGGACAGGACTAAACCTTTCAGAAAATCTGACCAGCTGCTAGTCAACTTTGCTACAGGGGCAGAGGGCAGGGCCATTTCAAAGCAGACCATTTCTAAATGGATAGCACACTGCATCCATTTCTGCTACAAACACCATGGGAAACCTACCCCACAGGGAATCAGAACACATTCCACTAGGGCTACATCAACCTCTACAGCATTTCTCAGGAGAGTCCCTACCAGGGACATCCTGGAAGCTGCAACCTGGTGCTCTGTACACATCTTCACCAAGCATTACGACTTACCTGTCTTTTCTAAATCCAGAGCTGGATTTGCCACAGCAGTCTTACAGGGCCTGCTAGCCAGCCCTAATGCTTCTTAACTGCCTCCACCCTTCCTCAGCTTTGGGAATCAACCCAAGTGTGATGACTGCAACAGTGAAACACAAAGAACATAGTACAGTTGTGTACACTTACCATAAATGTAGATGTTTGAGTGTATTCACTGTTGCAGTCCTGGTTACCCTCCCTCCAGCCCCCTGACTTCTTTATACTTCTACCTATCCTTTCTCTTTAGCCATATCTTATAACATTGCTGTTTACCTTTTACTGGGGGTGTTCCACACCATGTAATTGCTTCCTATTTTGGGGGCTCCTGACATCTGGGGCAAGAAAAACTGATGTAATGGCATTGGCTGCATGTTTTATACCCCTGACGACCTGACATCATGGAAGAAGCGGCAGCATGTTGTTGTTGTTTGTCTTTTCGGCTTTTCCCAGTTAGGGGTCGCTACAGTGGAACTCCGGTCCACTAATGATTGGCAGTAGATTTTTATGGTGCCGAGTTGCCAGCCCGACGCCCAACCTTCAGCAAAGGCACGCCCATTCACGCATGTCTTTCGGAGGCCACACGGCCACGGGGATGACATGCAGACTCCACACAGAAGGCACTCCAGCCGAGAATCGAACAGGAGAACCTCTTGCTGTGAGGCAACAATGCTACCGCTGTACCACAGCGGCTTTTTATGGAAGCCCGACGCAGAAATCCCAAGACTCTGGTATTTGGGCTGACTGAAGGCTACCTGCAGGCAGATAACCCAAGTGTGATGACTGCAACAATGAATACACTTGAACATCTACATTTATGGTAAGTGTACACAACTGTACTTTCTGTGGAGCCTTTTACTTTCAAGTACTCATTCATTAGTGTACCTTTTGATGGCAGTTCGTTGTTTGGCCCAAAAGTGAAGGGCACACTCTCCAGGTGTGAGAAAGATGGAAAGTCCCTGTCTGCAGTGGTCGTTCATTTCTCTACCCCTCAAAGAACCTTTTGTAGGAGTCAACGGGGTGGATGAAAAATGTGGTTCAGGAAGTCCCGGGGTCCTTTCCAGGAGACACATGGAGATAGTTCCCCTAGTGGTAAAGGGGGGGAAACTCAAATGAACATCACTGCCCACACTGCACAGGAGGCCAACAAAACCAAGGGTCTACAGATTATTTCTCTGATAGACCCTATCAGCGATCCTGAAAGAAAGAGGAAGAATGAAATAGAACACAGATAGAACGTTATGGTGGGTACATAACTTCTTTATAACAGTAGATGTCCCACTGATCAGTGTTGCAGAAGTCCTTCCTTCATTCCCTTTACTCACTTGCCTACAGATTACACATACATCCCTTCTTGGGGGAAATTTCCTATTTGTTTGAGCTACACCCTTCCTTACTGACCAGTTCATCTCTCAGTTGTCTTCAGGCTGTTGGCTTTTAGACAGTCTATGGATGTCTTGTGTATGTCCTCCTTTATACCCCGACACACAGAAGTTGAGGTCCCATTTCAGACATATGCCTATGGGAAGGTAAGTCTTTGGTAGCCTGGATCGATGTCATCAATGAAAATCCATCTGTTATGAGTACTGATCAGTAAGAGATCTACTGTTAAATTCCTACACATCTGTACTATTTCAATCTTTTAACAAGTGCAAGATAGCCTAATTTGTCTAATGCAGCAGATGTTCTTCGTGTTTCACTGTTGCAGTCATTATATTTGGGGAATCTAATGGCAGGTTGCCCTCAGTCGGCCTAAATAACAAAGTCTTGGGTCCTGCATCGGTTGCTGTCTCCTCTTCCATGACGTCAGGTCGTCAGGGGTATAAAACATGCAGCCGACGCCATTTTAATCAGTCTTTCTTACTGCACGGTGACCGAAGCAGAAGCAGTTTGCAAGTGCCGGTCGGCCGACTCCTGAAATTTTCGTTTTCGAGTTTCAGAACCGAAGTCTTCAAACTAAAGCTAAGTACCCCATTGAGGAAACTTTTTCTTGCTCCTTACCGATGTCAGTAAAAGTTAATAATTGCATTAATTGTGGGAAGCAAATACCTCATAAGGATTTTCATTTGTACTATATTCCTTGCCTAGGCACTGATCACAACGTGCCTTGCTGCCGGTTTTGTGCTAAATTTAACCAACGCACTATTAAATGTCGGTATATTTTTGCTTCTAAATATGTTGGTTCAAGATTTAACTACCCTGAAATGTCGTCGGTTAGCAATCCAACTACCGGAGTTCACAAAAAACGCAAGGAAAAAGAAAGAGACAGACCACCGAGGTCCAAAACCGACGACGAAGCTTCTCATAAGCCAGTCGCCAGTTCACCGGTACTCAGTGATGCGCTTTCGCAGCCCCTGATACCTGCTACTTTTGAGTCGCAGGCCTCTACCGAGACCCATTCGGAGTCCGTTATGCCACGAGATTCGCAAAGTATTGAACCTGCGGATGTCTCTTTCTTGGAGGGGTCCGGAGCCGCTGAGTAGGCACCAGCTTCTGAGGGTGTCTTCAGGCCTCAACATTTTTATATTAAACCAACGCCATCATCAAAAACAAGGTCAAAACCAACTTCTATGTCTAAAAAACCGATGCATGAGCCACGTGCCCAGGCCCCTATGCCTAAAAAACAAATTATCAAAATGGTTGAGGAGTTAATTACCTTGATCAGGGGTTCCCAACCCCCGCCGCTAAGAGGCCTAGGCAAGGCACTGATTATGAATCTTCAGATCAGGTTTCCATTTCATCTGATTCCTCTTCTGATTAGGAATTTTCTATTCCACCTTATGAGGATTCTGATGCAGAGGAATCCATCCCATCTGCATCTCCTCCTGAGGATTGCTCTTTTGGAGAAACTTTGCATACTTTAAGGGAACATTTTCACTGGGAGAGTCAGGTCTTCTCAGAATCAAAAAAGAGGCTTAGGGATTTTCTTCTTCTTCCTCAGCATAGGCCTTTGGCAATACCTCCTGTATTAGACATTGTTGATGATGTGTTCCCGGAATCAAGCATGGCTCCTGATTCCCTGCCTCTAGCTCCTAGTATGCCAGACAAGATATTACAGGGTTCCTGACTCCCACAAATTTATTTTCAAAAATCCTGCTGCTGATCCTGAGACTATTTCTCAGGGTCTCAAGGGTGTTAAGGCTTCTACAGCCAAAAATTCTACCCCTTCTGATAGAGATTCCAGGGAGCTGGATAGATGGGGTAAGAAGGTTTATGCATCTGCAACCTTGGCAATCAGGGCTTTAAACTGCCAGTTTCATATGCTTAAATATCAACAGCATGTTATGGGCTTACTGAAACAGAAAATGATGTTGATTTCTGATTGTGTGGAAAAAAAAAAGAGTTACAGGATTTATTGCATTCAGCAGAACAGGTTGGAAAGCATACTTTGCAATGTGGTTTTGATTCCTTGGAGGCCTCTTGCAGGTCTGCCGTAACTGGATCTGTGGTAAGAAGGCATGCCTGGCTCAAGGAGCAAAATCTGCCTGATCAAATGCTGATTAAAGCTAAATTGTTGGATGCCCCTTTACAGCATGATAGTCAGTTTGGTAATAAGGCAGAAGAGGTTTTAAAGAAAATGGAAAACAAAGCTAAATATATGCAAACGGTAAAAGATTTCTTGCAAGTGCAGCCACCCAGGTTCAGTAGGCACTGGCCTACTAAAAATTGGTCCTTTCCTGTGTCCAACAGAGTCACTCAGGGCAAACCCAGGCACTCCAAAGGCTCCAGATATCAATCACAGGGATCTTACAGGTCAAAGCAATGGGGTGCCGCCACCTCCAAATCTGAAGGTAACAAAGCACAACCCTACAGTAAGCAGTATCAATGACTTTCCTCTACCATCTCCAAGCACTTAACTTTTGGCAGCCCCCTTGGGGGGAAAACTAGCACTTCATGCTCAAAATTGGCAGTTAATTACCCAGGACAAGTGGGTATTAAACATAGTATCCCAGGGGTACATATTTAATTTCCACACTTTGCCAATTCCAAATGGATGGCCAGATCTGCCACCAAACCAGTGGGCAGAGGCCCAGAAACAAGTCATGTCCCTCATGGATATGGGGGCTATTCAACCGGTACCAGAAAAGGAAAAAGGACAAGGATTTTATTCAATACTTTTCCTGGTACCCAGAAAAGACACATCATGACGTCCAATTCTGGACTTATCAATTCTGAACACGTTCCTGGGCATTCTAAAATTCAAAATGCTGACCTTACAACAGCTACTGCCTATGCTAGGCAAAAATGCCTAGTTGGTAACTCTAGACTTAAAAGAAGCATACCTGCATATCCCAATAAGGGAATCTTGCAGAAGATACCTCCGCTTCAAAGCAGGCTTTTTGCATTACCAATTCTCTATACTGCCCTTTGTCTTATCTACTGCACCCAGGGTCTTTACAAAGTGCCTGGCACCAGTAATTGCATTCTGCAGACAAAGAAACATTCAAATTTATCCTCATCTGGGTGATTGTCTCATTCAGGCAGATGACAAGGACACTCTTCTTCAACATCTGGCATTTGTAAAAAGGCTTCTAGCATGCCTAGGGTACACCTTAAACGAAAATAAATCACAACTGGTACCCCCTCAAATAATTACATTCCTGGGTGCAAGTTTGAAAACAACTGCCCAGATGGCTTACCTCACGCCAGACAAATGCAATTGACAACATACTTCAAACAAGTTGCAAGAAAAACCCAGCTATCTGCAAGACAAATTCTGCAGGCTTTGGTGTTCTTGGCATCCTGCATTCTACTAATTCCATATGCGAGACTGCATACGAGGAAACTTCAATGGTACCTAAAAAGCTTATGGAGTCAACATTGTCACAGCCTGGAAACAATGATTCCTCTCATTCCCTGCCTACAACAAGAGTTTCTTTGGCGGGCAGAGAAATGTCACCAAAACAAGGGACTGTCATTTACTCTACCTCCTGCCACCCAAACCCTAACTACAGACACATCAGACTATGCTTGGGGGGCCCACCTGGTAGGGAGATGCATTCAGGGCAAATGGAGCCCAAACCAAATGCATCTGCATATCAACCAGAAAGAAATGCTAGCTGTTCAGAATGCTCTGACAGCCTTCAAGGACTTACTTCATCTAGGACAACTACTGATAAAGACGGACAACACCACAGTTATGTGGTACATAAACAAGCAGGGGGGGTACCCACTCCTACCACCTTTGCAGACTAGCCATGGCCTTGTGGAACACAGCCTTGACTTACCAAATACATATTCAAGCTCAGTTCCTGCCAGGAAAGCAAAATACTCTGGCAGACGACCTAAGCAGAAATCTTATGGACCCGCACAATTGGAAACTGGATCCACAAATCTTCAGCATGTTAACACAAAAATGGGGAAGCCCAGACATAGATCTATTTGCCTCTCCCTAAAACTATCAGTTGGACAAATTCTGCACAAGAACTCATCACAAAAAAGCATGGAAAGTGGATGCTCTATCCTTCAGCTGGAAAAACCTATCAGTCTATGCCTTTCCTCCTCTGTCTCTACTCCGCATGGTCTTACTAAAAGTCAGATAGGAAAAAACAAAAATGATTCTAATTGCTCCGGACTGGCCTCGCCAACACTGGCACCAGCTTCTAAGGAATATGTCATACCTTCCTCCGTGGTACTTGCCTCAAACACCTCACCTGTTGTCTCAGAAGAACTATCAAATTCTGCATGTTCCAAACTCTGAATCTTGCAGCATAGCTAATCAACTAATTTTACCAACCACATCTCTCAGTAAACCTGTGATGGATGTCATTTTGGAAGCCAGAAGGCCTAGTACTAGAAAGTCTTATGCTGTTAAATGGAAGAGATTCTGTGCTTGGAACCAAACACAAGGAATAGACACAGCAAAGCCCAATATTCCTCAGATTTTACAATACTTAACAGAGAAGCTTGACAAGGGCCTATCTTTTTCTTCAATAAAAATCCATGCCTCTGCCATCTCGGCTCATTACAACACAGAGCCTCCCCTCTTTTCTCATCCCCTGCTAAAACAGTACCTCAAAGGGGCCAAAAATTTAAGGCTTTCCAGGAGAGCTCCAACTCCTGCATGGGACCTCAATTTTTTGCTGGAAAAACTCACCCTACCTCCTTTTGAACCAGCAGCTACTGCAGATATAAAATTTCTTTCTTGGAAGACTGCTTTTCTTTTGGCAGTCACTTCAGCTAGAAGGGTTTCAGAACTACAGGCTCTCATGGCAGTGGAGCCTTTCATTATTTTTTACCCGGACAGGGTGGTCCTCAGGGCCAATCCTTCATTTATGCCTAAGGTGGTATCCAGTGTGTCTCTTAACCAGACCATTCACCTGCCAACTTTCTTCCCAAATCCACAGAACAAGGGGGAGTGGATTCTGCATTCATTGGATGTACACAGACAGCTAAGATTCTACTTAAACAGGACAAAATCTCTAAGAAAGTCTGAGCAACTACTGGTGGCATTTCCTGCAGGATGAGAGGGGAAGGCTGTATCAAAGCAGACTATTTCTAAATGGATAAGCCATTGCATTTGTTTCTGCTACTTGTACCATGCTAAACCTGTGCCCAAGGGGATCAGATCCCATTCCACCAGGGCTGCCTCTACTTCAGCAGTTTTTCTCAGAGGGGTCCCTACCAGAGACATTCTAGAAGCTGCTACTTGGAGCTCAGTGCATACGTTCACAAAGCATTATCATTTACCTCTCTTTTCTAAATCCAGGGCAGGCTTTGCCACTGCAGTCCTGCAGGGCCTTATAGCTGCTCCTAATGCTGTTTAGTTCCATCCTCCCATCCGTAGCTTTGGGATTCTACCAAAATGTAATGACTGCAACAGTGAAACACGAAGAACATAGTACAGTTGTGTACACTTAAATGTAGATGTTTGAGTGTATTCACTGTTGCAGTCCGGATTACCCTCCCGCCAGCCCCCTTTCTATACCTTTTCTTTCCTTCACTATACTCAAAAGCCTTTGTGGTGTATTTGCTTTTAGATGAAGGTAAATTTTATGTTTCTAAAGTGCATTTATATATTTACAGTTATATATATATATATATATATATATATATATATATTTTTTTTTTTTTTTTTTTTTTGCTCCTCATTGGGGGGGCACCTGACATCTGGGGCAAGAAAAACGGATTAAAATGGCGTCTGCTGCATGTTTTATACCCCTGACAACCTGACGTCATGGAAGAGGAGACAGCAACAGACGCAGGAGCCAAGACTTTGTTATTCAGGCAGACTGAGGGCAACCTGCCAGCAGATTATGCAAGTGTAATGAGTGCAACAGTGAATACACTCGAACATCTACATTTATGGTAAGTGTACACAACTGTACTTTTCCTAGAGTAATGACTTTGAACTGGAAGGGGCCGATTTAGAGTACGACCTTTTGCATTCAGATTTTTATTTTGCGCTAGACAATTGTTGCTTTGGAGTGAATAAATGTAGTTATGCACAGACAACAAGCTGGCCAGTAAAGGGTAGTATCTGTCCAGCAATTTGATTGCCGTATATTGAGCTGGTTTGTGTATGTAGCTGAGATGGGTAACTAAGTATGTGCTTTTCGTGTTGAATGGCAGTGATGCTCAAAGTAAACTAGTAAGATGAATAAATCTGAAGAGCCTAAAACTGATCATGGCAGAACTTTACTCTTGCGTATCACACTCCTGCAGCCATTACATACGCAATACCATTTGTAAGCCCCTGTGCCGGGACATAGAACAGGTTGGAAAACATGATTCAGAGCGCAGCAGAGCATGTTGGGAAACTAGTCATTATATTTTACAGTTAAAGGTATCTTTTCTTTAAAGAGTTACTCTTATGATAGGTATGTTACACAGCTGTACTTTGCACTTGCAGAAGGTATGCTGATATGATAAAATACAGACCTGATGTCATCCTTTTATTCTTTATCAATGTATGGATTCAGATCTGACCCTCGGATCTGACTCTGCCGCATATTCCATTTGTTGGATCCAGCTGTCAAGCTCCTCCCTGTACCCATAATGCCATATTCCGTCCTTATTGTCTCAGAGGTCGTTTGCTGTCATAACGAACAGATGCAGGTTCCACTCTTGAGTTCATTAGAGATATTTCATGAGGTATTTAATGTTGGATTTAACTTTAATTTTGACCTTAAATTTGTCTTTGATTAGTTATTTCCTCTCTCTTAGTTTCTTGCTGGTCGTTAGGATTTTTCCATTGTTTTTCCTACTATTGTTATAGTAATTTTTAGTTACTATTGTTGGTATTTCTGCTTACCTTTTCACAGGGTATTTCTGTAACTTACCATTGCTGGTAATTAAGCCCTTCTTTTCTTTTCCTATCTTTATTTAAAAAAAAAAAAAAAAGTTTTTCTTGTAGTCTGCTCTTGTTGTTTTTTGTGTCTTTACTGGATACTAACATGTCAGACAAACCAACAGGCATTAGAAATGCACTTCCACCCTGTGGTTTCGGAGTCCCAGGATCTGAAATCCCTGAGATGTCCGGTGTCAGATCTGAGGAAGGCTTCTTCTTCCACTCTGACTATATCTTTGGCTGGTTTTGTTCCAATACCCTTGGATTAGACTGGGTCTCAGAGCCAGAGTGTCTGCATCGGATCCAAGGGGATAGGTTTGGCTCTGATTTTGTCAGATCTGTCCCTTCCTGTCAGAGCCTTGTCCTGGACAGTTCTGATCAGGTTCCAACCCGAAGCACAGATCTGAGGGTGGCCTAGACCTACCTTCGTTGGGAGTTTTGGCTCCAGGAAGCCAGGTAGGAGTCTCTCTGAGTCCATTTGATTTCATGGTGAAGGAAAAGGCTTTTTCTCTCGAGAGAAGCATCCTTTCATGTTTCAGATCCTACCCTTTTTCTCTCCTCTGTTCCAAGTTCTGAGTCAGTCAGGCCTATTCCACAGGGACAGTCAGTTCTAATAAGTCTCTAACCAGTTTCAATGGAAGAACTTCACCTGTCTTCTGACATTTCATCTGAACACCCCACAGAGGAGGTACACCAGAAGAGAACATGCAAAAGGAGACACATTGACTCCCCCATGGAGTCTGTCATGGAGGATACTGATTTTGATGCAAGAGAAAGGCCCCCCAGATCACCACCAGATGATATCTCCTTTGGAGATATTTTAGAGATCTTAAAACGAAAAGGTGGTAGGTCTTCCCAAAAACCCCTCTCCAGAAGAATCTGCATTTTGGAGGCTTTTGGTTCTGCCTTGTCTACGTCTTGAGTCCCCCCCCCCCCCACCCCGGGCAGATTAACTTTTAATTTGGTTTCCCACCGGGCTTGGAAGGAACTGGATACCATCAAACCAATCCCGAAAAGACCCAATAAATTTTTAGCCCCAGCATCAAACAGACCCCACTGGAGCAAAGGAGTCCCATTTGATGCTATGGTGGTGGCGGCAGCCACCCAGAAAGAACTAACAGAGCACAGGTCTTCTGTCCATCCACTAAACAGGGAGTCTAGAGCATTGGACAAATTTGGAAAGAGAGTCTTTGCTTGGGCAACATTTGCCCTGAGGTCACTAAACTACTTGGCACACTTTATTAGGCTACAGAGAGATTTCATTGAAGAGCTTTCAAATACTGTTTGAGTCCATATCTGCTGAGGACTTCAAAGGAACAGCCTCACAACTGGCCACTCTCTTATCTATACCAAATGATTCAATAAGGTTGATCTCTGACACAGCTGAAGGTGCCTCTTAAGCAGCTGGTTCAGGCATTGCTATAAGGAGACATGCCTGGATGTGACTATGTGACTTTGCAGAGCCCTTTAAGATGTCGTTTATTAATGTCCCATTCGATGGCACTTCTTTATTGGGGCCATCAGTAAAATTATGTTTACCCACAGTGAACAAGATGAAAAGACTCTTGTCTGCTGTGGGAATCAAGTTTTATGCACCTCAACGAACCTTTTCTAGGAATTGGAGTGGCTGCAAGAAAATGTGGGTCCAGAAATCTCCAGGTCCTTTCCAAGATTCTCGCAGTGATAATTCTTCCAGAGGCAGAGGAGGAAATTTTAGTGCTCACGCTAGAGGCAGAGGAGCTCTGCAGAATCAGGGCTTCAGAGATTCTTTTTTCAGACAGGCCCTTTCAGCGTTCCTGAAGTGCTGCCCGGCTGTCCAACTCTGAAGGCAGTTGGGGGTCAATTGCACCCAGATGCCTGAACCAAGGTACATGGGTGCTGAAAATATCTTGGGGTTATTACATACCATTTTTCCTTCTTCCATCTCACAAAAGGGAAGAAACCTCCCAATATTCCACCCAGTCAAAGGAAGGCAGCAGCACAAGTAATCTTAAAGCTGCTAGAAAAAGAGTAATCCAAAAGGTCCCGCCATACCAAACAGGATATGGAAGTTATTCACACTTCTTTTTAGTGCCAAAGAAAATGGGTACTTCAAACCCATTTTAAATCTAAGCAGTATGAATCAGTACGTAAAGAAGGCAAAGTTCTGAATGGTCACGGTTCACTCCATCCTACCCTTTCTCCACAAGGTTGATTGGATGTGCTGTATAGATCTTCAGGATGCTTACTATCATATCAAAATAGACAGGCAATCCAGAATACATTTACGCTTTTGGCTGGAAGCTACTCTTTACCAGTTCAGAGCCTTGCCCTTTGGACTCACCACAACCCCCAGGGTGTTTACCAAATGCATGACAGTAGTGACAGTTCATTTGAGACTGAAGGGATTCCATATATTTCCATATTTAGATGACTGGCTCTTTGCCACCCCTTCCAACCATCTACTTCTACATGCCAAGGACTGTTTGCTTCAGATATGCAGTTCTTTGGGTATAACAGTAAGTCATGCCATGTCAAACCTAACACCAGTCCAGAGCCTGGAGTTCATAGGTTGTGTTCTAGGTACAGCAGTACAAGTGGCATCTCTTCCTCTTTAATGTATTTCAGATATTAGAAACCAAGTTCATTTTCTCCTTACCCATCCATTTCTCCTCTAGGAAGGTTAGTACTTCAAGCACTAGGTTCTATGGTAGCAGCCATAGTGCTACTTCCTTTGGCATGTTTCTTTATGTGGGTTCTCCAATGGACTCTACCTGTACAGTGGCCCATTCTGTATCAACCCCTATCCTTTCCGGTCAAGCTCACCCCAGTTTGCAAACAACACATCCACTGGTGGATACAATTGAATGATCTTCATCTAGACAGACCCTTTATTCTACTAACCTCCATCTCCACAGTGACCACAGACACTTCTCAACTGGGGTGGGGGTGGCATTTCTTGGGAAGAATGGTCCAAGGCATGTGGTCCCTCCAAGAGACCAAGTTGCATATCAGTGTTCTAGAGATGAGAGCACTCTTATTACCGCTGCAGGTATTTCAAAATGCTCTCCCCTTGGGAACTTTTGCATTTCAGATTGACAGCATGTCTGTAGTCTAGTAAATCAACAAACAAGTAGGAACTCATTCTTACCCCCTTTGCAGAGAGGCCATGAGAGTATGGGAATGGGCAGTCTCATCAGACCACTTTATAGTTGCAATTCATATTCTGAGGAAAACCAGTGTGTCTTCGGCACCAGACTCTGTGTCTTCTCCCTTGGTGCCGTCCATGATATTCACCCCATTTCAGTTCCGACCTCGGCAATACTGACTTCGTTGCCATCCTTGGATCCGACATCGGCTCCGATGATTGTATCTGCTTCTGCACCATCCCCGACCACGGTGCCGACAGTTTCTTCGGCTCCAAAACTCGAATACCTGCCAAGGACAAGATACTTTCCAATGTATGACCCTTTTTTGGGGCAGAGGTTTAGCCCCTTTCTAGAAAGACCTGATTCTCCTTCAGCAGCCTCCTTTAGATCCACTAGGGGTTTTTCTGAATTAAATCTAGTGCAGGTTGTGGACCAGCTTTTGGCAGATAGGGGATTGCCCATTCCATCTAAACCTTCCATCCCCCTTGTCTCGGAATCCTTTACTACTTCTTCCTCTGTTTATCCTCTGGCTTCTGCCCAGATCCCGGAGTGTCCACTCTGGTGCATACTGTCTCAGTTCCGACAGCAGTGATGTTCTTCATGTTTCACTGTTGCAGTCATTACATTTGGGTAATCTGCTTGCAGGTTGCCTGATTAACAAAGTCTTGGGTCCTGCGTCGGTTGCTGTCCCTTCTTCCATGACGTCAGGTCGTCAGGGGTATAAAACATGCAGCCGACGCCATTACATCAGTCTTTCTTGCCGTGCGGTGCCAGAAGCAGAAGCATTTCGCAAGTGCCGGTCAGCCAACTCTTGAAATTTTTGTTTTTGAGTTTCAAAACCGAAGTCTTCAACTAAACTTTTTCTTGCTCCTTACCGATGTCAGTAAAAGTTAATAATTGCATTACTTGTGGAAAGCAAATACCTCATAAAGATTTTCATTCATAGTGTATTCCTTGCCTAGGCCCTGACCACAATGTACCTTGCTGTCGGTTTTGTGCTTTATTTAATCAGCACACTATCCTTCGTCAGTATATTTTTGCCTCTAAATATTTTGGTTCTCGGTTTAATTATCCAGAAATGTCGTCGGTTAGCCATCCGACTTCCGGGATTCTGAAAAAACGCAAAGATAAAGACAGAGACAGGCTGCCAAGTTCCAAAACTGCCAACGACGCTTCTCCTAAGCCAGTCGCCAGTTCGCTCGTACTCAGTGAGGTGCTTTCGCAGCCCCTGATACCCACTACTTCTGATTCGCAGGCCTCTACTGAGACCCATTCGGAGTCCAGTATGCCGCGAGATACTTCAACTATGGAACCCGCGGATGTCTGTACCTTGGATGGGTCCAGAGCCGCTGTGCAGGCACCGGCTTCTGAGGGTGTATTCAGGCCTACGGACTTGCATATTAAATCGACACCTCCTTCATTACTAAGGTCTAAATCTCGATCCATGTCTAAAAAAAAAAAACGATGCCCAGGCCACATGCTCAGGCCCCTATGCCTAAAAAAAAAAATGATAAAAATGGCTGAAGATCTAATAACTCTAATCAGGGGTAGTCAACCCCCCCCCCCCCCAAGAGGCCTAGAGCTGAGCCTGATTATGAATCTTCTAATCAGGATTCTGTTTCTTCTGACTCTTATGACCTGGATTTGTCCTTACCCACTTATGAGGATTCTGATGCAGTGGATTCTTTTCCCCCTGCTTCCCCTCCTGAGGATTTTTCTTTTCGGGAAACCTTACATACTTTAAGGGAGCATTTTTACTAGGAAAGCCAGGAATTTTCTGATTCAAAAAAGAGGCTTAGGGATTTCCTTCTTCTACCTCAGCATAGGCCTTTGGATATACCTCCTGTACTAGACATTGTTGATGGTTTTCTCGGAATCCAGTTTGACCCCTGATTCCTTGCCTCCGGCCCCTAGTAAACCAGACAGATACTATAGCGTTCCTGAGTCCCACAAATTCCTTTTCAAAAATCCTGCTGCAGATCCAGAAAAATATTTCTCAGGGGCCCAAGGGCATTAAGGCTACTACTGCTGAAAATCCTACCCCTTCTGATAGAGACTCCAGGGCGCTGGATAGATGGGGTAAAAAGGTTTATACTTCTGCAACCTTGGCAATCAGAGCTGTTAACTGTCAATTCCATATGCTAAAATATCAACAGCATATCATGGGACTGCTTAAACAGAAAATGATGTTGATTTCTGACTGTGTGGAAAATAAAGATTTACAGGATTTATTGCATTCAGCTGAACAAGTTGGAAAACATACTTTGCAATGTGGTTTTGATTCTTTAGAGGCCTCTTGCAGGGCTGCTGTTACTGGGTCTGTGCCTAGAAGACATGCTTGGCTTAAGGAGCAATCTCTGCCTGATCATGTTAAAGCCAAACTGTTGGATCCTCCTTTGCATCAGGTTCACCTGTTTGGCAATAAGGCTGAAGAAGTTCTAAAAAAGATGGAAGATAAAGCTAAATCTATGCAAACTGTAAAAGATTTCTTACAAGTACAACCTCCTAGATTTAGTAGGAACTGGCCTACTAAGAATTGGTCCTTTCCAGCTCCTTCCAGAGCCACTCAAGCCAAACCCAGACACTCCAAAATCACCAGGTTTCAGTCCCAAGGGATTCTTAGAACTAAGCAATGGGGTGCTTCCACTTCTAAATCTGGAAATAACAAGACACCATCCTATAGTAAACAGTCGCAATGACTTTCCTTTAAAATTACCAAGCACTTACCTCTCAGCCACCCCTTTGGGGGGAAAACTGGCTCTTCATGCAAAAGACTGGCAACTTATAACCCAGGACAAATGGGTTTTAAATATAGTGTCCCAAGGAAGCAGATTTCATTTCCACACATTGCCAACTCCAAACGGGTGGCCAGACCTGCCCCCAAATCAGTGGGCGGAGGCTCAGAAGCAAGTACTTTCCCCTCTAAACATGGGTGCTATTCAACTAGTACCAGAAGAGGGAAAAGGACAATGTTTCTATTCCAGACTGTTCCTGGTGCCCAGAAAAGACAAATCATGGCGTCCAATTCTGGACCTGTCTACTCTACACACCTTTCTGGACATTCCAAAATTCAAGATGCTGACTCTTCACCAGTTACCTCCTATGCTAGACAAGGATGCCTGGCTGGCAACTGTAGATTTAAAAGAGGCTTACCTGCATATCCCAATCAGGGAATCTTGCAGAAGATACCTACGCTTCAAAGCAGGCTACTTACATTATCAGTTCTCTGCATTGCCCTTTGGCTTGTCTACTGCGCCCAGGGTATTCACAAAGTGCCTGGCTCCAGTAATTGCATTTTGCAGGCAAAGAAATATTCAAATATGTCCATACCTGGACGATTGTCTAATTCGGGCAGAAAACCAGGCCACTCTTCTAAGACATCTGGAGTTTGTAAAAAGGGTTCTAACTTGTCTAGGGTACACCATAAACGAAAAGAAATCACAACTGTTACCCTCTCAAAAAATTACATTCCTGGGTGCAAGCTTGAATACAACTGCCCAGATGGCTTTCCTTACGCCAGAAAAGCAAATTCATTTGGTGACTTACTTCAAACAGGTGGCCACAAAAATCCTGCTGTCTGCAAGACAAATACTGCAAGCCTTGGGGTTCATGGCCTCCTGCATTCTTCTAATTCCATATGCAAGACTGCATATGAGGAAACTGCAGTGGTACTTAAAAAGTCAACATTGTTACAGCCTGGAAACAATGATTCCTATCATACCTTGCCTGTGCCTAGAGTTGTTATGGTGGGCAGAAGCCTGCCACCAAAACAAGGGACTGCCATTCACACCACCCCCTGCCGCCCAAACCCTAACTACAGATGCATCAGACTATGCATGGGGGGGCTCATCTGGCAGGGAAGTGCATTCAGGGCTAATGGAGCCCAAATCAAATGCACCTTCATATCAATCAAAAAGAAATGCTAGCTGTACAGAATGCTCTGACAGCCTTCAAGGACTACCTTCATCCAGGACAACTAATGGTAAAGACGGACAACACCACGGTTATGTGGTACATAAACAAGCAGGGGGGTACACATTCCTAGCCCCTGTGCAGACTAGCCATGGCATTGTGGAACACGGCCTTGAGCTACCAAGTACAACTACAAGCTCAATTCCTGCCAGGAGAGCTGAATATTCTGGCAGACGAACTAAGCAGAAATCTCATGGACCCACACGAATGGAAACTGGAACCACGGATTTTCAACATTTTGACATGCAAATGGGGGAGCCCAGACATAGATCTTTTTGCCTCACCCCAGAACTACCAGTTGGACAAATTTTGCACAAGAACTCCTCACAAAACAACCTGGAAAGTGGATGCTCTGTCCTTCTTCTGGAAAAACCTATCAGTCTATGCCTTTCCTCCTCTGCCTCTGCTCTCCAAAGTTCTACTAAAAGTCAAACAGGACAAACCAAAAATGATTTTGATTGCTCCAGACTGGCCACGCCAACACTGGTACCCACTCCTGCGCAGTGTGTCACAAATTTCTCCATGGCATCTGCCTAAGACACCTTCCTTACTGTCTCAGCAGGCGAACCAAATTCTGCACCCTCAGCTCCAAACATTAAATCTTGCAGCTTGGCTAATCATTTAAATTCCCCCTTAGCATCCCTCAGCAAACCTTTGATGGATGTCATTTTGGAGGCGAGAAAACCTAGTACTAGAAAATCTTATGCTGACAAATGGAAAAGATTCTGTGCCTGGAATCAATCTCAAGGGATGAGCACAGCAACACCCAATTTACCTCAGATTTTGCAATACTTAACTGAGATGCTTCACAAGGACCTGTCTTTTTCCTCCATTAAAATCCATGCCTCAGCCATTTCAGCTCATTACAACACAGAACCCCTCTCTTCTCTCATCCTCTGCTAAAGCAGTATCTCAGAGGGGCCAAAAACTTGAGACCACCCAGGAGAGCTCCAACCCCTGCCTGGGACCTTAACTTTGTATTGGAGAAACTCACTCTACCTCCTTTCGAGCCAGCTGCTACTGCAGACTTAAAATTTCTTTCCTGGAAAACAGCTTTCCTTTTAGCAATCACTTCAGCTAGAAGGATATCTGAATTACAGGCCCTTATGGCAGTGGAGCCTTTCATCATCTTTCGGACAGGGTGTCACTCAGGACCAATCCGTCCTTCATGCCCAAGGTGGTATCCAGTGTGGCTCTTAATCAGTCCATTCATTTGCCAACTTTCTTTCCCAATCTGCAGAACAAGGGGTAGCGGATTCTGCATTCATTGGATGCACACAGTTAACTTAGATTCTACTTGGACAGGACTAAATCTTGGAAGAAAATCTGAACAACTGGTGGTAGCATTTGCTGCAGGAGCAGAGGGGAAGGCTATTTCAAAACAAACCATTTCTAAATGGATAAGCCATTGTATTCATTTATGCTATAACCACCATTGAAAAACTATCCCCCAGGGGATCAGATCTCATTCCACCAGGGCTGCATCTACTTCTACAGCCTTTCTCAGAGGTGTTCCTACCAGGGATATTCTAGAAGCTGCTACTTGGAGTTCAGTTCATACTTTCACCAAGCATTATCACTTACCAATTTTCTCTAAATGCAGAGCTGGCTTTGCCACTGCTGTTTTCAGGGCCTTTTAGCTGGTCCTAATGTTGTATAAATCCATCCTCCCAACCATAGCTTTGGGAATCTACCCAAATGTAATGACTGCAACAGTGAAACACGAAGAACATAGTACAGTTGTGTACACTTACCATAAATATAGATGTTCGAGTGTATTCACTGTTGCAGTCCTGGTTACCCTCCCTCCAGCCCCCTGTTTTTCTCTTAGTATACCTCTATTTTCTTTTACTATGCTTAAAAGCCTTTTTTGTGTATTTGCTTTTGTTTGGAGGCATATTTTTGTGTTTTTAATTACTTATATATTTTGTTCCCCATTTGTGGGGCACCTGACATCTGGGGCAAGAAAAACTGATGTAGTGGCGTCGGCTGCATGTTTTATACCCCTTACGAACTGACGTCATGGAAGAAGGGACAGCAACCGACGCATGACCTAAGACTTTGTTAATCAGGCCGACTGAGGGCAAACTGCCAGCAAATTACCCAAATGTAATGACTGCAACTGTGAATACACTCGAACATCTACATTTATGGTAAGTGTACACAACTGTACTTTCCAACCTTATTGCAGACAGTCTGAGCAGGAACAGCGGATCGGATCTTCCAACACTGGGGCAAGCCTTGCTGTGACCTGTTTACTTCCCCCCCTAAACCACAAATGGAGAAGCTACTTTGCCCTGACCCCCCTCAGCAGGAACCACCAAGGGGCGCTCTGATGCACGATTGGCCACTAGTTCTTCTGTATACCTTTCTCCCGTTTCTCCTTATTCCAGAATTTCTCCAGAAAGCTCAGAGGTTGAGAAGCAAAGTGATCCTCATTGCCCCCTACTGGCCCCGTCAATTCTGGTTCCTGTTTCTAGGGCCTCATCTGATTCATAGCCCATGAATCCTGAATCATTCCCAAGACCTGTTATCTCATCCTCAGGGACTGATTCATCCAAACCTGCACAGTCTCAAGCTCACAGCATGGTTCCTTCACTTCCAATGATTACCAGGCTGCCTGACATCCCATCTCCTGTTCGTGAAATTCTTCTGGCTTCACACAAACCTTCCACTAGGAAAGTTTATTCTAGTAAATGGACTAGGTTCTCTATTTGGGCCAAAGATCAGAACTTAGACCCTTTCTCTATGCCTATTTCAAAAGATCCTACAATACCTGACTACTCTTTTACATGCAGGAGCCTCAGCTTTGACGATTACTGTACAGTTAGCAGCTATCGCCAATTTTCATAATGGTATTGATAATTTTTCAGTTATGTCACACCGCCTGTGCAAGACCTTTTTGAAAGGAGTATTACATGTTAAACCTCCGGTCAAGCCTTCCTTAGAACCCTGGGGCTTGACTTTGGTACTTCAGTCTCTCACAGGTTCTCCTTTCGAGCCCTTTGATTCATGTGATTTGAAATTTTTGTCATGGAAAATCTTACGTCTATTAGCACTTACCTCAGTGAGAAGAGTATCTGAGCTGCAGGCCTTGAGTGTCAAGAGTCCTTACTTGATCTTCCACACGGATAGGGTGTCCCTTCGTATTGACCCTTCTTTCTTGCCCAACGTCATTTCTAGCTTTTCCATTAGCCAATCTATTGACCTGCCAGTTTTCTTCCCTCAGCATTCCTAACAGAGGAGAGTACCTTTTTCACACCCTTGATGTGCATCGGCAGCTTCATTGTTATTTTGACAGGACTAAATCTTTCAGGAAAACAGTTCAGTTGTTTGTGGCCTTTGCAGGACCCAGATTGGGTAAACCTGTTTCCAAAGTGACTTTATCCACCTGGCTTAGAAACGTCATTACCTGTATCTACCAACAGAATAAGCTATCCTTACCTTCCAGAGTAAAGGCACATTCTACCAGATCTATGGCTACTTCTATAGCATTTCATTCCACAACCTCTATGGATGATATCTGCACAGCAGCCACTTGGGCAAGACCTCATACCTTTATATCTCATTACAAATTGGATTTGTCCTCCAGGGGATGAGCATCTTTTGGTTCTATGGTGCTCAGGAATATCCTTCCTTGGGGCCACCCAGGACTCAAGTAGCTGTGGACTTGATCCTATTTGTAATGAATGAACAAAGATTTACAACATCAGATAAAGAAGTTATGTCTTACCATAACGTTCCATCTGTGTTGTAGATCTTTGTTCATTCATTACTTCCAGCCCTCCTCCCCCCTGCCTGGATTCCTGGCGGACTTTAGGAACTCCTGGTTAGGGTATTTGCTCAGACAGAGCCTCCTACTATTTTTTCTATTGCTACATCTATTATCTACAGGTGGGCAAACTCGATCTGGAGTAACTAGGAGAGGGCCATTATGGGTAGGTCTTAGCTGAGAGTTTTTGGCTGGCGCAATCTTGAAAACGGATGTATTGGTTCTGAGGATGGAACCGAGGTCCTATTAGTAGTGAATGAACAAAGATCTACAACACAAATGGAACGTTATGATAAGACATAACTTCTTTTTATGCTCATTTAAGGGATGTTAAAGTTTATGCTTTGGTGGAGCTGGGATGTTACCAGGAAGCAGTAATTAGATATAAAGAACTGATAATGAAGGGGTTAAGACTAAAATATTTTTCACAAGAGGATGTACATAAAAAATTTGAGTCAAAGATAATACTATGGCCTATTTCTTTTGTGTCCCTAAAATACACAAAAGTATAGTGGATCCACCGGGACATCCTATAGTCTCTGGATGCAGTTATTTTACACACAATTTGGCCCTCTTTCTATATTCTTATTTGAAAGAAGAAGCTGAGAAGTTAAGTTTGTATATTAAAGATTCTTTTGATTTTTTTTAAGTATAATCAGAAATGTAAAGTGGAAGAAGGATATGTTTTTCATTATTATGGATGCTACCAGTTTATATACAAATATTGACATGTACATGGTTTAGAAGCTGAACTATTCTTTTATAAGGACTTACCTAAAACACACTTCAGTATTGAACCGTTGCATTTTTGTTTAAATAATAACATTTTTAATTTCAATGGGGAACTTTATAGGCAGCTTCGTGGACCAGCCATGGGGGCAGGTTTTGTCCCCATATATGCAAATCTTTTCATGAGCATGTTTGAAAACAAATATGTATATAGTAATGAATTCTTTAGGAAATATGTTATAAATTACTTTAGATTTATAGACAATTTAATATTTATTTGTGAAGGGGGGGTGGGAAGAAGTGAACACATTTGTGCAAAAGATTCAGATAAACCCCTACAATATTAAGTTTGATGGAATACAGACAGGTGATAAAGTAAACTTTCTTGATATAACTTTGCAAGGTATTAGTGATGGTAAAATACAGACAAATATACATAGAAGGTTTGAAGGGAATGGTCATATATTGTATGGGGAAAGCTGTCACCCCCCCCCCCCACACACACACACACACTATTAAATCTATCCCCTATGGGGAATTTCTTAGAATAAAAAGAATATGTAGTGATGTGTGATAAGGAAATAGAGAAAACAGCACATATGTTTATAACTAGAGGTTACAAGGAAACAGTGGTGGAAGAAAGTAAAAAGAGGGTAGTACAACAAAATCATACTAGAAGTATGTATAGCATGCAAGGGAGAGTTTATCAACAGGATAAACAAAGATTATGTTACGTGACTAAATACACAGTGTTTGCAGAAGTTCTAATAAATCTGGTAAAATATCATTGAAGTATTATAGAAAAAAATAAATTTCTCAATATAAAAGCAAATGAGTATCCCATGTTCTCCTATTCGAAAGGTAGAAGTATAAGAGATTTTTTGGTGCATGGCAAGTTTCAGTTGCCTCTAAGCTATAGGAGTTTGGGGGTAGATGCAACAGGCACTTCCCTTTTGGAAAGTGTAGTTGTTGCCAGTATGTTGTAAAACGCTTTGATAAAATTAATGAAAAAAATTTTACATGTAAAGGAAGATTTTTCTGTGACAGTACTGGTATAGTTTATGGTTTGAAATGTCCTTGTGATAAGGTATACATAGGGGAACGTAAAAGAAGTTTCAAACAAAGATTGAAGGAACATGTTAGGGATGTCAGGAAGGGTAAAGAAGAAAGTCCTGTTGCATTACATTTTAAAGAATGTCAATGGAAATCTACAAGGTTTACAAGTTGCAGTTCTGGGGCTAGTACAACAAATGTATGATTTTGATATTAAAAGACAACTTTGGAAGTTAGAATCTATTTTAATTTTGAAATTTAACACTTTAATTCCTTATGGAATGAATCAAGAATGTCAATGGAAATGTTTCCTTTAATTAATTTAACTCTGTGATTGGTTAATTGTTTGTGATTATACTATTTAAAAATGGGATATGTGAAGTAGGGATATACTCTGTAAAGGCTGAAGAGCAAGAGGAGTCTGCATTTTATGCTTTGTGTTTGCTGCTAACCAGATTTTATTGGATCCAGTGTGTGCTTGTTTTACCTGTATTGTGGGACTACATTGTGGATGAACTACTGGACTGGAATTTTAGTAAAATATAAAGGTAATCACTGGCTTCTTTCCTTATGTGGTGGTGAACTGTTCTGTTTCCAGTTCGTGGTGAAGTAGATTCTGTCTTTGGTCTTTAAATAAGGAAATTGACCCTTTATGTACTCCAATTTCTGCGATTTTCCATTTTTTGACAACTCTTTGAAGGAGTAGATAGTTTTTCTACAGTTACTCTTCAAATGGCAGCAATTTCCAATTTTCACACGGGGAACAGAGATTTTTCCCTGGCTTCGTCTAAATTATATAAAGCTTTCCTGAAAGACATTTTTTTCTTCTAAGGCCTCCGGTAAAAGATTTCTCACCACCTTGGCATCTGACAATTGTGCTACAAGGGCTAACACAGAAACCCATTGAACTTTCAGATAAAGCTGATTTGAAATTCCTGTCATGGAAAACAGTTTTCTTAATAGCCAATACTTCTACAAAGAGAACATCTGACCTCAGGCTGTTTCTTCAAAAACTCCTTACATCATTTTCCATAAGGATAGTGTTTCCTTACGGGACTAATCCTTCATTTTTACCTAAAACTACTTCTGAAAATAACATTAACCAATCCATTCACTTTCCAGTTTTCTTTCCAAATTTTTCAAATAAAGGAGAGTACATGCAGCAGCTCCTTGATGTGCACAGACAACTAGTTTTTTTTTATCTTTGCAGGACAAAACAAATTAGCAAATCAGATCAACTCTTTGTTTCTTTTTTGCAAAAATGCCTGGGTTGTAAAGTCTCTAAAGTTACTTTACCCAAATAGATAACCAACTGTATTTCTTGGATTTATTCTCAGAAAGGCATGACATTATCTAAACCTTCCAAGGCTTATTCAGCTAGATCTAGGACTACATCACCTCTTTTTTTGGTCAAGAACATCTGTTGATATTTGTGCTGCAGCTACATGATCCAATGCTCATACTTTTGTTAATCATTATAAATTGGATATTTCTAGAAACAGAGCTGCCTTTGGTGCGGTAGTACTCCGGAATATCCTTCCATGAGGGCCACCCAAGGTCAACTTAGCTGGTTACTGTCTCCCATATGTTGAGGAAGAATGAAAAGGACAACATCAGATTTAAAAATTATGTACGTAGCATAATGAGGCATCTGTGATGTCCATTTTCATTCTTCCTCAACTTCCATCCCATCCATCCCTCTTCCTTTTTTCTGGAGAGACCTATTGGACTGTATCGTGAACCTACAGTTACGGGCTTGATACTTGCCTTTTCTGTCGACCTATACGTGTCTCTTTTGATAACTATAGGGATATATGGCAACAAATTCGATCTGAGGCAGTGGGGTTGAAATAGGGCATTATGGGTAGAAGGAGGAGCTCGAGAGCTGGATCTGAAGTCTGGAATATGTGGCCAAGTTGGATCTGAACCCATGAGGAAGAGTGAAACAGGACAACACAGATGCCTAGTTGTGGTAAGTACATAACTTTTAATTTTATTTCCATAAAGTGCTTCTTACCTGTATAAGTCCTTTGCCTTTGTTGCCTAGGTTTATACTTGTCCTTCAAGTTGTTATGGGTGAAGTTTTGTTACTGGAATACTTGAGAATTGCACAGTATTAATTTTTTCCTGTCTTGTGTAGCTTGATGTATTTTAGTCTAATATCCTAATTTCTGAGGTATTGACATTAGTCACCTGCAGAATAGACTTCGACTCTTTGATGTTTATAAACTGGGGATGTCCATACTTCATTATGTGTAGAGTAGCACTGTCGTCCATTTTCTTTGAGGAAAGTGCTTTTTTCAGAAATTAAACAAAGGTGATCACACGTGATGAGTAAATAAGCAGTAATACACAAACTGTTACCTTTTGTTGCATCATACTTGTGTATACACAATTGGTGAAATGTATGAAGACTTGCTGTCTATGTCCGATACTTCACTATAATGCTGCTTAGTAAATTGGAAATATACCAGGGTAAATTACATTGAGTGTTAAGTTCTTATGAATCATTTTTACTTTTATTAATCTGCTTATTGAATTGCTGCTGTATTTTCTCTCTTTTTCTTTTAAAGAATAGTCTGATGAATGCTGTAAACTTCCTCAGAAAAGTGGAAATTATTTTTTTTTTCATTTATTTACTTTACAGAGTTCTGTGAAAACTTGTCTGTAGACTGTCGAGAGAATGTTATTATGACACAGATTCTTCCTTGTATTAAGGTAAGAAGATCAATGTATTAAACAGCCTAGTTAAGTGCATTTGAAAGCATTTAAATTAGTTTATTTTGAGCCAGTCATGTATTTGGCTTTCATTCACATCATGAAAAAAGTCATGAAGCATTATAGAGTTTTTGTTAATGGTAGCTTTAGATTATTGACAAAACTTATATTGTGGTGAGCTGTGAAGCAGTTCTTGCCAGCAGGATTTTCACACTTCAATCTGCTTCCTTCTAAATGTACCTCAGCACCCACTTTCATTGGGCTTTTAAACCTAATAGCAGTCTTTACTGTACTAGTGCCAGTTGTCCTGTTCGATTCTCAGCTGGAGCATCTTCTGTCTGGAGACATGTGTGAATGGGCATACCTTCATTGAAGTTGTGCATCAGGGCTGGCAACTTGGCACATAAAAATCTGCTGCCAATCATTAGCGGACCAGAGTTCTGCTGTGGCGACCCCTAACCGGGAAAAGCCGAAAGACACAACAACTGTACTAGTGCCAGTTGTACATGTGTTGTGGAAGAGAGTGCTTGTCCTCCTCTTTGTAGTTGTTGCAAGAAACTTGTTTTCTTCAGTGGCAAAAGAAACAGGTGTACAATTCATCATTCTCACTGCAGCAAGTAGCCTTTAAGCTATTTTGAGTTGTTTCCTGCCTAGCAAACAAGAACGTTCAAAAAGCTCTGGCTCCCTCCACACTTTCAGTGTGACTGCTGAGAGTGAAGAGTTCTTCAGTACTTTCATGCCATTTTGAGAAGAAACATCTCTCTCTGGCTTCACAGGAGCTACAGTTGACTAAGAGCAGATATGTCCTCGTTGAGGAGCTCCTACACATAGAAATTATTGCCCTTTTAAGAAAAATAGTAAACATTTTATTTTTGACTAAAAGTTGTATTTTCCCTTTAAGAAACTCAGTATTTTTTACAATTTTGGACATTTCCTGTCAGGGACTGCTATTTCTAGAGGTGTCTGTTAATGTATTTGGGGCTAATTTTGTGAAAAATAATGTACTGCTTGTGTATACTTGGAATGTTTTTGTGGGGGACAAAAAAGGAAATAGTGGGACTACCATAAATGTTTGTCAGTGTAAAGCTTATGCTCACTTCATGACACTCTACCTGCCATATTGCTTTGCTGTCGGTGTGATTTTGAGTGTTTGGTGGTACTGACAGGGAATTTGTATTCTGCTTGTGTTTTTTTATGATAAACGGACTATGTAAAGTGTAATTGTGCTACTTGTGAGCACTCACTGACAACTTAGTTTCCGAAAGACTCACTCCAGGAGCATGTAGCACTTTTGGTTCCTGTTATCCAGATACATCATGGACACTTAACACTGCTCAGTTGATTCTTCTCTGTCCATACCTAGAAATAAATTACTTGACAAGGAGTTCTTGCCATTGTCGCAAACTTGGTATATGCATCATTGGGTGAACCTGCAGTGGTTGCTCCTCGTACACTCACTCACCTCTCCAGCTACCTCTGTTATAGCCTTTTTGGCCATTGTGAACCATGGGATCAGCCATATCCTATTTGGCTGTTCCAGTGTCTGATATGGGCTTGGGAAAACCATCTTCTCTAGAACTGGGCGTCACGCTGGGATATCCTTCTTGGGTAAGCACCACAAGATAACATTAGACCAGGTAGATGTTCCTCCTCCTAGTTGGACTTCTTCCACTGGAACTCCTATTAAGAAAAAAAACAAAAGTTTAAAACATTGTTCTTCTAAAGAAGTAATTACTTTTACAAAAGATAAGATCCAACATTGTCTGTCTTCTTCCATTCAAACGTGGGTTGTCAGATCCAATGGGATCTGATCTCAGCTCTGATCTTGAGCTTATCGGTTCCAGAATTCTAACTCCTCCCCTACCCGTAATACCCTAGGTAGCACCTCAGATACCCAGATCTCGTTTGCCTCGCAAGCATTTCAGACATGAGCTCTCAGTGATTCAAAAAAGATTTATCAGCTACACTCCTCATCTACCATGAGAGTTTTTCTTTTCAACTCTCACTATTTTTCCTCTAAAAAAACTTTTTTTTATGGAATTTAGTTGGAAAAAAAGTAGTAATACTATCTTTTGTAACTAATAGTTTCTTTGGTAGTTTTAGGCCTTTATGTAATAGTCTGTTCTTAAGTACCATAATTCATAAGAAAAATATTTTTCTAATACCTTTCTCCTTTATTAGATATTACTGTGGTTTTGTGTGTGCCAGTTTTTTGTAGGTGTTAGTGCTTTTAGGATATCAGAAGCATCAGGATTTAAAAAAATGTGCATTGTGTGGGCACAAGTAACCCCCTCAGGATCCACACTCTTTAGTGCGTCTGTTGCCTCAGTGCCGCTCACCTAGACACAGATAGCCAGTCTTGTGTTGCCTTCAGTGCCAGGTGTCTGAGTACACTACAGGACAAATTAATGCTAAAGAGGCTCCTTCTTGCTTAGACAGGGGCTACCCCTTCACCTTCTTTTTATTTTTCTGTTATCAAAGAGAAGGAAAAGTCAGAATTGAAGGTTTAGGAGAAAGAGACAGAAATGAAAGAAAAGGAGTAAATCTCTTTCAAAATCTTCAAAAAGATTCACAAAAGAGATCCCTGAAACCATTAACATCTGTCTATCTTGTCCCAAAGATTCTGAGAAGATCAGAACCATCTACTCCTTTGCCCCAATCTCTGTCATCTAGAACTGTCTTTTTGATGGGGCAGGTGTATTCCAGGCTTCGATCACCCATCCTTCAGGATGAAAGATATTCTCAACCTTCTTTTGTAACAAAATCCTCTCGATTATCTAGAAGCCTTATAGAGCTTGACATAGGATGATGAGGTCACTTCTATGGATGCAGATGCAGCTTGATATTATTCTGGCACCATCCCTGGGAAGGTACTGATTGTTGGCCATTTTACACCTACCCCATACAATAGTTTGCACCAATCCAATCCTTGGCTTCAGGCATATCAGAAATGTTTGGAACCCCTTTGCTGACATGTGATGATCTTGCATTTTTGATGACTGTATCCCAGTCTCTCTTGACTCTAGTTCCATCAGATTGGGATGAGACTCTTGAGTTGAAGATTTGGAGCCAAGCTCCAAGGGAGTGAGTCGACACTAAGGTTCTTGGAGCCATCTCTTCCTCTCTGGGCTTTGGCTCTAGATAGCACAGGTCTGAGATCTGCTTTGGAGCAAAGGCTCATTGGCACCAAGATTTCTGTTTCTTCTTCGGAGCAAAGGGAATCATTGTTGCCAATACCAGTCTTGGCTTTTGATGAATTTGAAGGGATTTTGGCTACTTCCAAAGACAAGGTAGCTTCCACTAGTTTGGTTCCATCCAAACCCCTCCTCCAGTCTGCTGCTGCTTCTCGTCATCCAGTCATACAGGGACAGTCGACACCAAGGGTTTCTGAAGAAGCCTGCTTCATCAGTTTTCCTTCCGATTTTGACCCTTCTACTGAACTCCCAGAAGGTATTCCCAGAACACAGACATGTAAGAGGAAACATCTAGACTCATCACCTGAGTCTTTCACTGAAGGTACTAACTTAGTGGAAGGAAAGAGCTCCCCTCACACCCTCTCTGAAGATGTCCCTCTCTTTGGTATATTCTAGAATTAATGAAGCAGAGAGGGGATGGACATCCCAAGACCCCTCTCTGGATGAGGTGGTATTCTTGGAAGCCTTTGGATCTGAAGTAGTTTACTTCATTTGGTCTTCAACCTGTGGGTTATGGATCTGTATTGGATCCGAGCCGGCAACTTCTAGCATCAGCTACAAACTCCTCCCATTACCCATAATACACCTCCACTGCCTTCCGTCCCCAGATCTTGTTTGCCGAGAATTGCTTCAGCATCGTGTCTCTTGAGCTCCAACTAGTCAGTGGGTTTAACCTTCGTGAGTAACGCGAAGGGAGGCAGCAGCACAGGAAATTTCCAAGCTGCTAGAAAAATGAGCCATCGAAACCGTCCCCCCAGATCAGTCCAGATCGGGCTTCTACTCCAGGTTCTTTTTGGTGCCAAAGAAAACAGGAGACTTAAGTCTCATTCTGGACCTCTCTACCCTGAACCTGTCAGTTGCCAAAGAGAAGTTCCGGATGGTCATATTACAGTCCATTATGCCATACCTGTAAGAGAGCAACTGGATGTGCTTGTTAGACCTCCAGGATGCTTACTATCACATAAAAATGCACAGAAGCTCCAGGAAGTTCCTCCTCTTCCAGCTAGGAGTCAGTCATTACCTGTTTCGAGCCCTACCCTTTGGTCTTACCACAGCCCCAGGGTGTTTACCAAAGTGATGGCGGTGGTAGCGGCTCACCTGAGGCTTCAGGGGATTCAGGTCTATCCGTATCTGGACGATTGGCTCCTCACTGCTCCCACCAGGCATCTACTCTCCCAAACCAGGGATTACTTCCTGACTCTTGCCCTGCGTTTGGGGATCACAATCAACACATCCAAATCTCTCCTAGATCCTGTACAGGTGATAGACTACATTGGTGCCAGGGTAGATATTATTCAATGCAAAATTTTCCTGACCTCAGAGAGAGTTCAAAACCACAGGATGCATGTTTTCCTTATCTACCACTCTCATCTCCCAACGGCGGAATTGGTGCTGAGGGCCTTAGGCTCAGTGGCGGCAACCATAACTCTTCTCCCGTGTGCCCGGTTACACATGAGAATTCTACAGTGGACTCTAGCTGTACAATGGTCCCTGTTGGAACTGCCATTGACCTATCCAATCCAACTCATTCGAGTCTGTCAGTTGTCCCTCATATAGTGGATGTGCTCTCCGGACATTTTGGAGGGGCGACCTTTTCTCCCAACCCCAACCCAAACCACAGTGACCACGGATGCCTCCCAACTCGGGTTGGGGGGCATTGTTTGGGCAGGACAATCCAAGGCCTGTGGTTCCCCATAGAGACCAGCTTGCACATAAATGTCCTAGAGATGAGGGCAGTCCTTCTAGCGTTGCAGGCCCTTCATGCCTTTCTTCCTCTGGGAACGATTGCTATTCAGTCAGACAACATGTCAGTAGTTTGGTATATCAACAAACAGGGAGGGACAAGATCTTACCCCCTTTGTCGTTAGGCCATGTGAGTGTGGGAATGGGCAATCTCCACCGGTCGCTTTCTCATCGTAATGCACATTCAGGGACGGTCCAACATTCTAGCGGACAGATTGAGTCAGACCAATCTGATGCCTTACGAGTGGTCTCTGAATTGGTCATTAGCAGAACAGATCTTCAGCGAGTGGGGTCAGTCTTGCTGCAATCTCTTCGCATCTCCTTCCAACGCAAAGTGCAGCAAGTTTTTCGCTCTGAACCCCCTGCCGGGGGAGTCCCCCAGAGACGCTCTAGTTCATGCTTGGCCTCCCGGTCTTCTGTATGCTTAACCACCAGTACCTCTCATTCCGAGGTTTCTACAGAAAGCTAATCAACTGGGGAGCAAAGTGATCCTCATTGCCCCTTTCTGGCCTCACCAGATATGGTTTCCCTTCCTTTGGTCTCATCTTCTGGCTTTGCCTTGGGTCCTAGATCCCATTCAGAATCTAATTTCACACCCTTCAGGTGTGCCTCACCCGAATCTGGACAGCCTGAAGCTCACAGCTTGGCTGCTCCAGTTCCCGTAATTGCTAGGACTCCTGGACTATTCTCTTCAGTTAGATCTATTCTGGTGGCTGCTCATAAGTCTTCGACCAGGAAGGTTTATCTCAGTAAGTGGAAACGTTTTTCCTTTTGGGCCTCTCAAAGGAGATTAGACCCTTTCATGGCTCCTATTTCCTCCATTTTTGATTTTCTAGCTGATATTTTTCAACACAGAGCTAGTTCTTCTACTGTCAAAGTTCAGTTGGCTGCCATCTCTCATTTTCATGTGGGCGAGAATTCTGCCTCTTTAGCCTCTTCCAGACTGTGTAAAGCCTTCATCAAAGGCACCTTTTTGTTACATCCCTCAGTCAAAGATCCTGTTCCCCCACAGGACCTTACTGTGGTTCTTCATGCTTTGGTCGCTCTGCTCGTTTTATCTTGGAAAACAGCCTTTCTGGTGGCTGTTACCTCTGCATAAAGGGTTTCAGAATTACAGGCCTTGTCTATCAAGATTCCTTACATGATTTTTCACAAAGATAAGGTTTCCCTTCGAACCAATCCATCATTTCTTCCTAAGGTGGCATCATCAGTCAATATCAATCAGACCATTAATTTGCCTGTGTTTTTTCCTAATTTTACGAACAAGATGGAATACAAACACCACATGTTGGATGTTCATAGACAGTTATGATTCTATTTACACAGGACAAAAAATTTCCGTAAAAATCTGATCAATTGTTTATATCTTTCTATAAAACCTTTTTGGGGAACCTATCTTTAAGGTCACTATAGATGATGGATTTCTTCATACATCCTGCAGGTCTATAAAGGACAGAGGCGTGTCTCCTCCAGGTCAGGTGAAAGCTCATTCCACTAGGTCCATGGCTACATTTGTGGCCTTTTGGTCTAGAGTGTCTTTGGATGATATTTGTTCTGCAGCTACTTGGTCCTCATCTCATATGTTTATTTCTCATTACAAATTGATTTGACTTCAGAAGGAGAGCATCCTTTGATTCCTTGGTGCTTCGGAATATCCTTCCATGAGGGCCTCCCAGGAGTTTAATAGCTGGGGACTCTGTCCCACAGGTTGAAGACCAAATGAAGTAAACTACTTCGGATAAAGAAGTTCTGTACTCACCATAACGTTCCATCTGAGTAGCTGTACTTCATTTGTCTTCAACCGTCCCTCCCTCCTTCTCCCGGACCTTGGCATATGATCAGCGTTTGGGCTGCAGTATAGGTCACAAGTACATTTTTTCAGGTCGGGTTATCAGTATAAGGTTCAGCAAACTCGATCTGGGGATGGAAGGCAGTGTGGAGATGTGTTATGGGTAAGGGGAGGAGTTTGGAGCTCGGAGCTGATGCTAGTAGAAGTTGCCTGCTCAGATCCGATATGGATCCGAAACCCACAGGTTGAAGACAAATGAAGTACAACTACTCAGATGGAACATTATTGTGAGTACATAACTTCTTTTTTCGGACCAACTTCGTCCTAGGTAGTACCACCCATTGAACAAAAGTGATCCGTAGACTGATATCACCGTTTTCCAAAATTTATTGTAACACACTTAGCGCTTTCACCTAGCCAGTCCGTGGGTTTCATCAGAGTAAAAAACTTTAAAAACTTTTACATTTTTATATACAATTCAAACCTATCTTCCACCAATCACATTTCTAATTCAGTTAAATTGTGATTTGGAGTCATCAATTAATGCATTTCTTGTTACTTTTGTTGCATTAATTAATTAAATTAAATTAACAGCACAACGCCTCACAATTAATACAATAAACAATAATGTTTCACAGAAAATATGAACATGTGACTATATAGTTGTAATAAAATTCATATACACTAACCCTGATTCATAAATATAACCTGATTTACAATTAGTAATAAGTTATATAATGTTCAATAAATATATCTAGCTAAAATATATAATACTAAAAACTTCCTATGCTAATAATTAATGTGTTTGTTCAATCATGTTTTAAGTTCTAAATTGTACAATTTTTAAATATGTATGAATAAATATTAAATAAATTAAAATTTGTATGTATTTGATTATTATACTTTCTAATATTATTATTTAATGTGCATGTACTCTTTTATTCTGTTTACTTAGTATAAAAACATGTTAAATACAACATGATTTGTTTTTTAAAATACTAGAAATGGAAATATGTTCATTGATACCAGGTACATTACTGGCATTAAGCCTGAGTTGCCATAAACATTCCTTTGTTTCCAATAGATTATTTACATCTCCTTCCTTGTTAATATTGTCTGGGATCCTATCAATTACAAAAATATAAACCTTTTAAAATCCAGGCATTTTGTACTGTGTAAGTATAGGGAACTTGTTACCCTTTTGTTTTTAATGTCTCTATTATGTTCCATTATACGCTCTTTTAACTTACTTATAGTTTTACCTACATAGTAGGCAGGACATGATAAACATGTTGCTAAATATACCACCATCTTAGTGTTACAGTTGACATGGCCTGGACATCTAATAGATCTGTTGAAATTTTGCACCATTACATAGGGACCGTCGTTAATGAATTTACAGGTTCTACATAACCCACATTTTTTCATTTTTGAATTCTTATATTGTCGGTCACTCTCAAAGTATTCTTTCAGATTTTTCCCCCTACTAAATACAATACTGGGACTGTTACCTAAAATGTTCGTAATGTCCAATTTATTGTTAAATACCTTTTCCCATGTTTCTTTTACTGTGTTAATAATTATACTTGTATTAATACTAAATGGTAATATTAATGCCCCTGTTTTACTCATATTGTTAGTTTTTTCACTTGTGTTTGTTGTGCTTCCATACCTCAAAATGGGTTTAAAATTGTGTTTCCTTTTAACCTCCACTTAATTTTTTATTTCAGTTAATAACTGTTTCGGGTAGCCTCTGTCCAAGAACATATCAATGAGTTTATCTATCTCGTTTTTAAAAACCACCTCGTTGCTTATAATCCTAGATAGTCTTACCATTTGTCCCTTCACTAGGTTCCTTTTTTGGAAGTACGGGTGACAACTATTAAAATGCAAAAATGAGTTAGAGTAGGTCTTCTCCCTATATATATTTGATTCTATATTTTCTTCTTTTCTCTGCAACTGGATGTCCAAATATTTACAGCTATCTTTGTGAATATTATACGTAAATCTTAAAAAGGGAGTGGTGTTCTCCAAGAAAGTCACAAATTCCAAAACCTCTTCTTCCTTTCCCTTCCAAAAAATTATTATATCATCTAGAAACCTAAGGTATAGTGTTATTTTGGTCCAGAAGCTACTTGTAAATATTTTTGTGTCTCCCAGTTTGCTAAAACTAAATTTGCGTAAATAGGTGCACATTTGTACAATTTAGAACTTAAAACATGATTGAACAAACACATTAATTATTAGCATAGGAAGTTTTTAGTATTATATATTTTAGATAGATATATTTATTGAACATTATATAATTTATTACTAATTGTAAATCAGGTTATATTTATGAATCAGGGTTAGTGTATATGAATTTTATTACAACTATATAGTCACATGTTCATATTTTCTGTGAAACATTATTGTTTATTGTATTAATTGTGAGGCATTGTGCTGTTAATTTAATTTAATTAATTAATGCAACAAAAGTAACAAGAAATGCATTAATTGATGACTCCAAATCACAATTTAATTGAATTAGAAATGTGATTGGTGGAAGATAGGTTTGAATTGTATATAAAAATGTAAAGGTTTTTAAAGTTTTTTACTCTGATGAAACCCACGGACTGGCTGGGTGAAAGCGCTAAGTATGTTACAATAAATTTTGGAAAACGGTGATATCAGTCTACGGATCACTTTTGTTCTTTTATTATTAGTCTTTTGTTGTGTTCGTATTTTTCGTTAATAGTACCACCCATTGATCCTGTTATTGACCTAATGGCTCTACGGACTTGGAAGGACCCTGATGTGGTGGACCCTATACCAAAGAAAGCTGATTGCATATTACTTGCCGCGAATGACAGGAAGCACTGGAGTAAGAGTCCACCAGTAGGTGCTATGGTGGTGGCAGCAGCCAACAAGAAAGAGCTATCAGATGAAAGTTCTTCTGTTCATCCTACCAGTAGAAAATCTAGGGTAACGGACAGATATGGAAAAGCAGACCTGTGTGTTGGTGACTGTCACCCTTGGATCGCTGAAATATCTTGCTCACCTAACAAGATTCTACAGAGACATGACAAAGGAGATTTCCAAATCCCTCCCAGGTGTATTGCCAGCAGATGTTCAGAGGGCAGTGGACTCTGTAAGCATCTAATAATGTGGCCATGCCTCTGCTGTTGAATACAGCTCATGGCACAGCCAGAGTAACAGACAATGGTATCACCACAGGCCAGCGTCTCTGGATGCAACTGTGTGACTTTGCAGAAGGCTTCACGTCATCCATCATTAATGCCCCCTACAGTGGTTCCACCTTATGTGGACCTGTAGTCAAAGATACACTTACCAGGAGTCAACAAGAAGGCAAGACTCTCTCTCTGCAGTTTGAGTACACTTCTCCACCCCTGAGAGAACATTCTTTAGGAACAAGAGATTGGGGAAGATGATGTGGTTCTGCAAATCACAGAGCTCTTTCCATGACTCCCAAGATGATGAACTTCCCTTGGCAGAGATGAGGTAATTTTAACAGATGATGCCCAGGAGACAGAGACGGACAGTTAAATCGGGGCTTTTGAGGTCCCTTTTCTCAGAAAACTGAATGGCTGCCCGAACACTGTGCTCTGGAGGCAGTCGGGGAACATCTGTCCTTACACTGCTTCTTACACCCTCAAGCCTGGCAAAAGATAACATCAGCTCTGATGTTGTCCTTTTCATTCCTCCTCACTAATGGGTCTCTGATCCGATATCATATCTGACTCGGCTGCTTTCCTAAACTTAGGATTTTAGTCTCAAGCTCCTCCTACTACTCATAATGCACCATACCTTCCTCAACTCCCCAGATCTCGTTTGCCACACGTTGCTTACAGATGTGGTTCCAGTCTCGAGCTAATAGTATTGGTGTTTTTGGTCAAATAAGTGAAAAATTCTAATTGTTGACAGTTGTTAGTGACTAATTGTTATTATTATTACTTTTTTCTCCCTCCTGATAGTTAATGAAGCATCAGGGACCTTAGACTTCCCTTTCTTCTGCTGGTGCTTCTTTCTTCCTTTTTGCCGTTGGCACTTTCTTAAAACAAAACAAAAAAAATGAGTTCTTTTTTCAGTTAAAGTTTTGTTGTTAAGGGTTTCTTGTAATTAGTAGGTTATAACTGCCTTCAAGTTTATTGTCTTGTGTGTGTTGGTGTGTTTAGTGTGTTGCTATGTCAGAGAAGCCATCTGGGGTCAGGAGATGCACTTCTTGTGAACACAAGACCCCTAAATGGAATGGCCACAAGAAAGTATGTCTGTTGCTTAGGCCCAGACCATTTGAATGTGGAGTGTGTGTGGAGTTCAATCTCCGAGCGTTAGCTGACCACCAAAAGAAGCTTATTTTAAAGGGCTTGTTACCTACATCCTCCGCTTCTGGTGCTCAAACCCTCTCTTAAGCATACTGGCTCCAAATGCTCCCTGTCAGCTTCCTCTGGAGAGTCTGAGCATAGCAAGAAAAAGGCTAAGGTCTTGGATCAGTCAATATTTGATCCGAGTACCTCCTATAAACCTTTGGATCCGAAGATTTCTTTGGACCAGTCAGTTTTCTCTCTTAAGGTCTTGAGGCGAGAGTCAGATGCAAAAGATCTGTAGAATCTGTCTTCTTTTTCAACTCTGAGCACCTCTAAGACCTCAGATCCTATTATAATTTCAAGATCCCCTGTTCCTGGCACCTCCTCCTCGAATCCCAGGGCTTTGGATCTGGTGGTTAGGAGCTTGACATTGGTTCTTACAGGTGGTACCGGTGTCCCCAGCTGTTCTCTCAAAGGTCCTTCTAACCCCTACCAAGTCAAGACATGCATCCTCGCTTTATTCCAGGTTATCCTGAAGCTTCACTGAGGCTGACATAGACAGAATGATATGGAAGTTCCTTAGGGCACAGATCCAGATGGCAGTACTGCCATCTCATGCCCATCTCGGATCTGTGAGTGTTCCTTCTCCTTCCATAGAGACTCTAATCTGACCCCTGGTTTTGGAATCCCAAGAGCCTTAATACCCAAGAGAGTCGATGTTGGATCCGAGGACTCTTCTTTCCTCCACTCCGACTGTATCCCTGACTAGCACTGCTCTATATTTGTCAGATCACAATGGGTTCTGGATCTGAGACATTGGCACCCAGTCTAGGGGGTTGACTCCGGCTCCAACTTTGTTGGATACATTGCTTCTTCATGGAGCTTTGGTCTTCGACAGACCGGGTCTGGTTCTGTTGGGAGACTTCAGATCAGTGGGTGGTTCTACTCTCTCCCCTCTGGTAACTTCGGTTCCGAGGGGGGGGTGGCTTCTCTAGGCCCATCACCCTCCGGGATGCAGAAAGAGCTTTCTCTAGATCAGATGTTATCCATGTCACTGTTTCTCACGTCAGGGTCAAAGGATCCAAAATCAGATCTGAGACTGCAACTTTTCAGACAGATCCTGTGCTCGAGCTCCTCTCACTGCCATAATCCCTTGCTGCCCTCTAACCCCCACCAGATGTCATTTCCAGCTTTAGAACATCATACGTGATTCTTTTGGCCCTAGTCCTTCTTCAGGATAAGTGCTCATTTTCAAATTTTCTTTTTGTCCTTAAAGCCGTTAGTCTCGTTGTAGTGTCTTATAGTCTTTTGTACTCCTGTTGTTTTCGCCTCTCTTCAAGCTAATTGTTCTGGTCAGCCCTCTTTGGCGCCATTTTTTTCTTGTTAGGAGTTTCTCTTTATTCAGTAGGTTTAGAGTGAATTTTTAAATTGTCTTAGTGTACTGGCTGGTTTGGCTTTAGGTTATGGCTCTGATTTGCATTTTCAGCTTTGGTATTCAGTCTGTTTTTTTTTTTTCTCCCTCATGTCTGACAAGCCAGCAGGGTTTAAGAGGTGCTCCTCTTGTGGTTGGAAGATGCCCCTTTCCAACACGCACGAAGAGTGCCTGTATTGTTTGGGCACTTTCACCTGGAGGTTGAATGCGGCATTTGTGCTGCCTTCAACCCCAGGGCTTTGGTTGAGCGCCGCAATAAGCTGCTGTTAAAAGGGATGGCTTGGGGGGGGGTCAGTTGCTCAAGCTGGGTCCCTCTGACCACAAGAGGAAAGCACCCTCTGTCTTTTGAGTCCTCTTCTTCAAAGATGCGTAGGCTGTCGGAGCCTAGCTCCTTGGGTCCAGCTCCAGCTTCGGCACCATCAGATCCTAGGACCTCAAATCCGAGGTCCTGCGAATCTACTCCTGGATCCAAGGTCTCCAGTTTGAGACCTTTGGATCCTAGGTCCCAGAAGTCTACACCTGGATCCAAGGCCTCTGGGTCAAGGTCTTCAGATCCAACCCACACTAGACCTGCCACGGATCTGACCTTTTCGGATCCAAGGCTTTTGAGTTTTGAACACTCAGATCATGTGTTGCCCTCGGATCTGAAGTGAATGTATCCGGGACCCATGTCTGGTCCAATTTTGATTGGGGACTCTCCACCGGGTTCTGACCCGGAGCAGCTCCTTATAGCTCCCAGGCACAGAAACCATTCTTCAGAGAGGTACAGGAGGTCCTGTGGGTCTAGATGCACGTCTCCAGCTAGGTCATCAGCTGCTTGCTCCCATCTGACATGGATAAGGATGATGAGGTCTTTCCTTAAGCACAGATTGAGCTGGGGTTTCTTGCATTCCCTGCCCATCTGGCCAGGGGTCCTTCCCCCACCCCTATGCTTCAATCTCCCTTGTCCGACCCAGGTGGTTTTGGATTCCCAGGACCTGAGGCGCAGTGAGGAGGTGATGGGGGCTCCTAGAACTCGTTTTGTGTCTACACCGTCTGAGTCCCTGACTGGCTCTGCTCCCCCCTTCGGTGCAGATTAGATCCCTTCCCCAAGCAGTTGCTCTGGAATCCTTGAGAGGGGGTTCTGGTCCAGCCTTTTCTGACTGGTCCCTGCACCTCAGTGCTTCAGCTTTCGACAGTTCGGGGCTGGTGCTGTCTGGGGGTCTTGAGGCAGTGGCATGCATTGCTCTCTCTTTGCAGGTGGCCTTTCCCGCCAGGAGTGGGGAGGGGGCATTGTCTAGCCTTTGGCCTTCTGAATAGCAGAGAGGACCTTCTCCACTGCTGGAGCTACCTCCCCTGCTCTCCAGGGTCCTTCCCAGCCCCCCTTATCTTTGAGTGCTGAGCCTTCTCATCCTGCTCCCAATCAGCCCTCCCAAACCGGCCTTCATGGGGGAGTTGCCTCAATTGGGGTTCCCCTCTCTTCTGAGTTCTGCCTTGAGCGTCCCTCAGAGGGTGTGCCTTAGAAGGGAACATGTAAGAGGAGGCACTTTGACTCCCCGATGGAGTCCCTCACCAGGGATACGAACCTCAGTGAAGGGGGATGGGTCCCCCAGATCTGTGCTCAAAGATGTCTCCTTTGGAGACATCCTAGAGATCCTCAAATTGAAGGGCAGATGGTCTCCCCAACCCCTGTCCTCCAAGGAGTCAGTGTTCCTGAAAGCATTCAGGAAGGGACCATCTACCTCTTGGGTTCCCCCCCGCTGATGAACTTAATAGACCTTATCACCAGCAGGGCATGGAAGAAGCCGGATAATATGGAGCCTTTGCCCAAATGAGCACACAGATTCTTAATTTCTCCCTCAGCTAGACAGTTTTGGTCCTAAGGGGTGCCAGTCAATGCTGTAGTGGTAGCTGCTGCCACTAAAAAAGAGTTGGTGGAACAGAGTACGTCTGTCCATCCTCCCATTCGTGAATCCCGGGTGATCGACAGACATGGAAAGCGGGTTTTCACCTCAGCTACGTTTGGTCTGCGGGCGCTTAATTACTTGGCACATTTCACCCGCCTCCAAAGGGATTTGGTTAAGGAACTCACCACTTCCCTTTCTGAGTTGATGCCTACTGAAGACTTCAGCAAAGTGCCTCCCAAGCTATCCACTCTTGCATCCCTAGCTAATTCCTTGATGAGGTTGATTTCCAATGCTGCAGAAGGCACCTCTTGAGCAGCTGGCACAGGCACCACTATTCGACATTTCACATGGATGCACCTGTCAGGTTTGCAGAATCCATTAAAGCATCCTTCACCAGTACCCCTTTTGATGGGTCAACTCTCTTTGGTCCATCAGTCAGACGCACTCACCCACAGTGAGCAAGAAGGGAAGACCTTGTTGGCTGTAGGAATCAAATTTTTTACCCCTCAGTGGTCCTTTTCTAGGACACAGTGAGGGACTAAGAAGTTATGGTTCTGAAAGTCACAGTCTTCTTTTCAGGAGACTTAGGATGAACCCTCTTCTAGAGGTCAGGGGAGGGGGTTCAATGGCAGATGTCACCCTAGAGTCAGAGGGGGTCCGCAGAATCAGGCTGAAGATCCCTTCTCTGAGAACCCCTTCCAGAGCTCCTGATGCATCACCCAACTATCCTGCCCTGGAGGCAGTCAGGGGTCATTTGTCTCTGCACCCTTTGCCCTGGGCAAACATCACAAGAGGTCAGTTGGTGCTAAGCATAATTTCCAAGAGGTGTTTTATTCCCTTTTCCCAACTTCCTCCACCAGTCAGGAAACTTCTCCCCGATGTGCCACCCCACCAGACGGAGTTAGCTCAGCAAAAAGTTCTCAAGCTTCTTCAGAAGAGAGCCATCCAAGAGGTCCCCCCAGGACAACGAGGATCTGGAACTTACTCTCACTTTTTTAGTGCTGAAGAAAACGGGGGACCTACATCCAATCCAGGACTTAAGAGAGTTAAATCTCTCCATCAAGAAGTCCAAGTTCTGGATGGTTAGTGTCCAGTCTGTTGTGCCCTTTTGCACAAGGACGAGTGGATGTGCTCTGTGGCTCTCCAGGATGCTTGCTATCATATAAAAATGGACCGGTGCTCCAGGAGACATCTCCGGTTTCATGTAGGACCAGTCATTACCAATTCAAGACCCTGCCCTTTGGTCTCACCACAGCCCCCTGCATGTTCACCAACTGCTTGGCAGCGGTGGCACCTCACCTGAAGCTGCAGGGAGTCCAGGTGCTTCCTTATTTCTCTTTATCTCCTTATAGCTCCTCACAGCTCCCATGAAGCATCGACTGGTCACAACCGCTCAGTACCTTCTTCGCCTGTGTGATCATCTAGGAGTTACCATGAATCTACCCAAGTTGAATCTGATTCCAACCCAAAAACTTGGAGTTTATTGGCATCCAGATAAACACTGTGACAGAGATTGCAGTGTTACCTCTCAGACGTGTACAAGTAATCAGGTCTCAAGTTCAGTAACTCCTAAATCTGTCTCATCCTCAGGCCCGCTTCATTCTCAGGGCTTTTTAGGGTCCATGATGGTGGCAGTCTGGTGCCATTAGCCAGGTTCTACATGAGGGTTCTACAGTGGACTGTAGCGGTCCAATGGTCTTCATCATGTCATCCAATGACAGCCTCCATCCACCTTACTCCAGTGTGCAGGTGTCATCATCTTTGGTGGATTCTGTCTTCTGAGCTCCTTGTGGGCAGACCATTTTCTCTTCCTCCCCCCAGTGCCACGGTGACCATGGATGCTTCCCTCCTGGGATGTGGGGAGGATGGGGCATTGCCAGGGAAAGAGACACCAAGCTGCACATAAAAGTACTGGAGATGAAAGCAGTTCTTCTCTCATTGCAAGCCTTTCAGGACTGCCTTCCTCTGGGTACTATTGCAGTGCACACGGACAACATGGCAGACGTTCTTCATGTTTCACTGTTGCAGTCATTACATTTGAGTAATCTGCTGGCAGCTTGCCCTCAGTCTGCCTGAATTCCACAGTCTTGGGTCCTGCGTCGGTTGCTGTCTTCTCTTCCATGACGTCAGGTCATCAGGGGTATAGAACATGCAGCTGACGCCATTTTCTTTAGTCTTTCTTGCCGCGCGGTGCCCGAAGCAGAAGCATTTCGCAAGTGCCGGTCGGCCAACTACTGATATATTCGAATTTGAGTTTCAGAACTGAAGTCTTCACTAAAGTTAAGTATCCTGTTGGGGAAACTTTTTTCTTGCTTTTTACCGATGTTAGAAAAAGTTAATAATTGTATTACATGTGGGAAGCAAATACCTCATAAGGATTTCCATTTATACTGTATTCCTTGCCTAGGCCCTGAACACAGCGTGCCTGGCTGTCGGTTTTGTGCTAGATTTAACCAACGCACTATTAAGCGTCGGTATATTTTTGCATCAAAGTATTTTGGAAACAGATTTAACTACCCAGAAATGTCGTCGGATAGCAATCCGACTACCGGAGTACATAAAAAACGCAAAGAAAAGGACAGAGAAAGGCAGTCGAGATCCATAACCGACGACAAAGCTTCTCCTAAGCCAGTCGCCGGTTTGCCGGTACTCAGTGAGGCACTTTCGCAGCCCCTGATACCCGCTACCTTTGAGTCGCAGGCCTCTACTGACACCCATGTGGATTCCGGCATGCCGCAAGTAACTCAAGGCATTGGACCGACGGATGTATCTCCCTCGGATGGGTCCGGAGCCGCTGAGCAGGCACCGGCTTCTGAGGGTGTATTCAGACCTTAACATTTGTATATCAAACCGACAACAGCTGCAAAATCAAAGACAAAAGCAACTTCGAAAAGTAAAAAAACAACGCCTGAGCCACGTGCACAGGCCTCTATGCCTAAAAAACAGATGATCAAAATGGCTGAAGACCTTATTACCTTGATCAGGGGTACCCATCCCCCTCCAGATAAGAGGCCTAGGAAAGACACAGATTATGAATCTTCAGATCAGGTTTCTATTTCTTCTGATTCCTCTTCTGATCAGGAATTATCTTTACCTCCCTATGAGGATTCTGATGCTGAGGAGTCTGTTCCATCTGCATCTCCTCCTGAGGATTATTCATTTGGAGAAACCTTGCATACTTTGAGGGAACATTTTCACTGGGAGAGTCAAGACTTCTCAGAATCAAAAAAGAGGCTTAGGGATTTCCTTCTTCTCCCTCAGCACAAGCCTTTAGCCATTCCCCCTGTTTTAGACATTGTAGATGATGTGTTTTCGGAGTCAAGCTTGACCCCTGACTCCTTACCTCCGGCTCCCAGTAAGCCTGACAGATATTACAGGGTCCCTGACTTTCTTTTTTATTTAGAAACCCTGCTGCTGATCTTGAAACTATTTTACAGGGTCTAAAGGGAGTTAAGGCTTCTAAACTGCAAAAAATCCCACCCCCTCTGACAGAGATTCAAGGGCACTGGACAGATGGGGAAAAAAGGTTTATACATCTGCAACCTTGGCAATCAGGGCCTTAAACTGTCAATTTCATATGCTTAAGTACCAACAACATGTTATGGGATTGCTGAAACAGAAAATGATGTTGATTTCAGAATGTGCAGAAAGTAAAGAATTGCAGGAATTATTGCATGCAGTTGAACAAGTTGGAAAGCATACTTTGCAATGTGGTTTTGATTCTTTAGAGGCCTCCTGCAGGGCCGCAGTTACTGGATCTGTGATTAGGAGGCATGCCTGGTTAAAGGAACAAAATTTGCCTGATCATGTTAAAGCTAAATTGCTAGATGCACCTTTACAGCATGATTCTCTGTTTGGTATTAAGGCAGAAGAGGTTTTAAAGAAAATGGAAGACAAAGCTAAGTCTATGCAAACTGTTAGACTTCTTACAAGTGCAGCCACCAAGATTCAGTAGACACTGGCCTACAAAAAAATTGGTCCTTTGCTGTGTCAGACAGAGCTCAAAGGGGCAAATCCAGATGCCCTAAGGGTTCCAGATACCAGGCACAAGACTCATACAGGTCAAAGCAATGGGGCGCATCCACCTCCAAATCTGGAGGAGATAAAGCGCAAACCTACAGAAAGCAATCCCAATGACTTCCCTCTGCCAACACCAAGCACTTATCTTTTGGCAGCACCCATAGCGGGAAAATTAGCAATTTTTGCGCAAAATTGGCAGTTAATAACCCAGGACAAGTGGGTACTAAACATCGTATCACAGGGATACAGATTCAATTTCCACACTCTGCCAATGGCAAATGGTTGGCCAGATCTTGCCAAAAAATCAATGGGCAGAGGCACAGAAACAGGTTACGTCCCTCATGGAAATGGGGGCCATTCAGACAGTACCAGAACAGGAAAAAGGACAAGGATTTTACTCAAGACTGTTCTTGGTACCCAGAAAGGACAAGGCCTGGCAGCCAATACTGGATTTATCGATTTTGAACACATACCTGGACATTCCAAAATTCAAGATGCTGACTTTGCAGCAGCTTCTGCCCATGCTGGGCAAGAAAGCTTGGCTGGTGACTTTAGACCTAAAAGAGGCATACCTGCATGTCCCATTAAGACAGTCGTGCAGAAGATACCTCAGATTCAAGGCTGGCTTAATGCATTACCAATTCTCAGCACTGCCCTTTGGCTTATCTACTGCACCTGCACCCAGGGTCTTTACAAAGTGCCTGACACCAGTAATTGCATTTTGCAGACAAAGAAGTATACAGATATATCCTTACTTGGACGACTGTCTCATTCAAGCATAGAACAAGAACACTCTACTTCGACACCTGGCGTTTGTGAAAAGGCTTCTAACATGCCTAGGGTACACAATAAACGAAAAGAAATCACAACTGGTACCCTCTCAAAAGATAACATTCCTATGTGCAAGCTTGAATACAACTGCCCAGATGGCTTACCTCATGCCAGACAAACAAAGGCAAATGACTACTTAATTCAAACTGATGGCAACAAAAACCCAGTCTTCTGCAAGACAAATTCGGCAGGCTCTGGGCTTCATGGCATCCTGCATCCTGATAATTCCATATGCAAGACTGCATATGAGGAAACTTCAATGGTACCTAAAAGGTTTATGGAGTCAACATTCACACAGTCTGGAAACAATGATTCCTCTCATTCCCTGCCTGCAACAGGAGTTTCTGTGGTGGGCAAACGCCTGTCACCAATACATGGGACGGCCCTTCACTCTTCCCCCTGCCAGCCAAACCTTAACAACAGATGCATCAGATTATGCCTGGGGAGCCCACATGGCAGGAAGATGCATTCAGGGCATATGGGCACCAAAACAAATGCATCTACATATCAACCAGAAAGAGATGCTAGCTGTTCAAAATGCCCTAACAGCCTTCAAGGTCTTACTTCATCCATGACAACTACTGATAAAGACGGACAACACCACAGTCATGTGGTATATAAACAAGCAAGGGGGCACACACTCATACCCCCTTTGCAGATTAGCCATGACACTGTGGGACACAGTTTTGACCTACCAAATACATCTTCAAGATCAATTCCTGCCAGGAAAACAAAACACTCTGGCAGACGATTTAAGCAGCAACCTTATGGATCCTCATGAGTGGAAACTAAATCCACAAGTCTTCAGCATGATAACAGAGAAATGGGGGAGCCCAGGCATAGATCTTTTTGCCTCTCCTCAAAATTATCAATTGAAAAGATTCTGCACAAGGACTTATCATAGACAAGCATGGAAAGTGGACGCCCTATCCTTCAGTTGGAAAAATCTATCAGTTTATGCCTTTCCTCCTCTGCCTCTTCTACCCAAGGTCCTCCTAAAAGTCAGACAAGAGAAGCCAAAGATGATATTAATTGCCCCGGACTGGCCCTGCCAATACTGGTACCCAATCCTAAGGAACTTGTCTCAATACCCAGCTTGGACCTTGCCTCAAAGACCACAACTACTGTCCCAACAAAACAATAAGATCCTGCACAATCAACTACAGACTCTGAACCTGGCAGCATGGCTAATCATGTAATCGTACAAACGACACCTCTCAGTAAAGCTGTGATGGATGTCATTTTGGAAGCCAGAAGGCCTAGTACTAGAAAATCTTATGCTGACAAATGGAAGAGATTCTGTGCTTGGAATCAAGCACAAGGAACTGATACAGCAGAACCATATATTCCACAGATATTACAATACTTAACTGAGATGCTTGACAAAGGCCTATCTTTCTCATCAATCAAAATCCATGCCTCTGCCATTTCGGCTCATTACAATACAGAGCCACCAATCTTTTCTTATCCTTTACTAAAGCGGTATCTTAGAGGAGCCAAAGATTTAAGGCCTCCTAGAAGATCACAACTACCTGCATGGGACCTCACTTATGTGTTGGAAAAGCTCGCCCTGCCGCCATTTGAACCAGCTGCTACCGCTGATATAAAGTTCTTATCATGGAAGATAGCTCTGCTACTAGCAATTACTTCAGCAAGAAGAGTATCAGAGCTACAGGCCCTCATGGCTGTAGAGCCTTTTATCATATTTTACCCAGACAGGGTGTCTCTGAGGACAAGTCCTACTTTTATGCCTAAGGTGGTTTCCAGTGTGGCTCTTAACCAAACAGTTCATCTGCCAACTTTGTATCCAAATCCGCAGACCAAAGGGGAGAGAATTCTGCATTCCTTGGACTACACAGACAGCTAAGATTCTACTTGAGCAGGACTAAAGCTCTAAAAAAAACTGAGCAATTACTAGTGTCATATGCTGCAGGATCAGAAGGAAAGGCTATTTCAAAGCAGACAATTTCAAAGTGGATAAGCCACTGCATCCATTTCTGCTACTTACACCATGGTAAACCTGTGCCCAAAGGCATTAGGTCTCATTCCACCCGAGCTGCAGCTGCTTTAGCAGCCTTTCTCAGAGGAGTACCAACCAAAGACATTCTAGAAGCTGCTACTTGGAGTTCTGTTCACACCTTTACAAAGCATTACCATTTGCCTCTCTACTCTAAGTCCAGGGCAGGCTTTGCCACTGCAGTGCTGCAGGGCCTTATAGCCGCACCTAATGCTGTTTAGCTCCAGCCCCCAATCATAGTTTTGGGATTCTACCCAAATGTAAATACTGCAACTGAAACACAAAAAACATAGTACAGTTGTGTACACTTACCATAAATGTAGATGTTCGAGTATATTCACTGTTGTAGTCCATGTTACCCTCCCGCCATCCCCCTCTCATTCTAAAGTTTATCTTTCCTTCTCTATTCTCTACAACCTATGTGGTGTATTTGCTTGTAGATGAAGGTAAAGTTTATTTTGATGCATGTATATATATATATATATATATATATATATATATATATATATATATATATATATATATATATATATAATATTGCTACTTTTTTGGGGGCACCTGATATCGAGGGCAAGAAAAACTAAAGAAAATGGCGTCGGCTGCATGTTTTATACCCCTGACGACCTGACGTCATGGAAGAGAAGACAGCAACCGACGCAGGACCCAAGACTTTGGAATTCAGGCCGACTGAGGGCAACCTGCCAGCAGATTACCCAAATGTAATGACTGCAACAGTGAATACACTTGAACATCTACATTTATGGTAAGAGTACACAACTGTACTTTGTGTGGTATGTCAGCAAGCAAGGGGACACACGTTATTATCTGCTTTGTCGCGAGGCCATGAGAGGCACATTCACAGGGATACCAACGTTCTAGCAGCAAGCTCAGCAGAGCTATCTTGAGTCCTCATTATTGGTCCCTAAATCCCTCAGTGGCAAGAGAGATCTTCCTGTGCTGGGGTCAACTGACCTGCATTCTGTTTGGCTCCCCACTCAACCACATTTGCTGCAACTACTTCACCCTGATCCTCCCAGCTGTGGAGTCTCCCAGGGATGCTCTAGTTTACAATTGGCCTCCATGTCTCCTTTATGCTTATCCTCATATACCTCTGATTCCCAGAGTACTTCAGAAAACTTTATGTCTCAAGGCTTGCTTGATCCTCATTGCCCCCTTCTGGACTCAGCAGGTGTGGTTCCCCCTCCTCAGGTCTCATCCGAAGTACCCCCCCCCTTGGGTACTCTATCCCTTTCCAGATCTGATATCTCACCCTCTCATCTTCCAATCCCAGACCTTCAGACTCTTCGTGTGAATGTGTGGTTTGTCCACTGTTTGTAATTCTAAACCAGTCCAGGCTTGCCTCTCCCATTAGAAACATCATTCTGGCTCCTCAGAAGGCTTCCACCAGAATGATCTATGGTAGTAAATGGAAAAGATTTTCTATTTGGGCCAAGCAGTGGAATCTGGATCCTTTTTCAGCTCCCATTCCAGACATCTTATTATTATTATCTTCTCTGTTTCAGGATGGAGCCAATTTCTCCACTGTTAAGCTGCAGCTGGCAGCCATCTCTAATTTTCATGTTACAGACGAACCTATGTTTTCTTTTCACCTTTGTAAGGCCTTTCTGAAAGGTGTGTTTCTTCTTCGACCCCCTGTCAAAGATATCTTTCCTCCTTGGGACCTCTCATTTTTGCTCCCATCTCTTACACAGAGTCCTTTCGAGCCTGCTGCAGCTAGAGGCATTAAGTTTTTGTCTTGGAAGACAGTCTTCTTGGTGGCTTTCACTTCAACAAGATGAGTTTCTGAACTGCAGGCTGTCTCCGTCAAGCCTCCATACATGATTTTTCACAATGATAGAGTGGCTGTCAGGACTAATACCTCCTTCATGCCCAAGGTAGCCACTGAGACAAATTTGAATCAAACCATTCACTTGCCAGTTTTTTTCCTAACTATTCCAGTAAAGGAGAGTATATGTTGCACACGTTTGACATACATAGACAGTTACGATTCTGTTTAGACAAAATAAAGTGCTTTTGCAAATCTGACCAACTGTTAGTGGCCTTCTCAGTTTACAGACTGGATCGGGCAGCGTCCAAAATGACAATTTCTCATTGGATTTCCCAATGTATTGCTACAATTTATACCTCTAAGGGATTGACTTTACCAGAACCTGTCAGAGCTCATCCCATTAGATCCGTGGCTACATCAGCGGCTTATTTAGCCTGACATTCTTTAGATGAGATTTGTGCTGCAGCCACTCGGACTACTCCATCTACTTCCTTTGGCTCCACAATTCTTCAGCATGTCCTTCCATGAGACCTTCCAGGATTGTATGGTAGCTGGGGACTCTTGATTCTGAAGTGAGAAATAGTGACATGGATAACATCAGGTAAAGAGTTATGTACTTACATAACTTAGCATCTGTGTTAGCCTATGTCAATATTTATAAGTATCCCTCCCTCCTTCTCCCATCCTGTTGGTTGTAGAGGAGGTGGACATGTACTCTCTGGTGGATCTGGTCTACTGTGGCGGACTTTTAGCTCTGTGGCAAACTCGATCTGAGGGGGTTAGAGGGCAGCAGAAGATTATGAGAGTGGGAGGAGCTCAAGCCTAGGATCTGTCTGAAAAGTTGCCGGTTCAGATCCGATGTCAGATCCTGTGACCCTGAAGTGATGAATAATGATGTAGGATAACACAGGTGCTAAGTTATGGTAAGTACATAACTCTTTATTTAGAGAGTTGTCTCCTCACACCCAGGCTCTACCTCTTCCTTCATAGGGTCTGAGCACTGAGCCCATCACTCCTGCTCTAGATCAGCCTGTTCTGAGGAGCCTTCCGACTACTTCCCTTCAGGGAGTCCTCCTGTCTTCCAGTACCTCCCTGAAATACTCCACGGAGGAAGTCCCTTGAAAGAAAAAGTGTAAAAGGAGGAATATAGAGTCACCTCACCTAAGTGTCATGTTTAATCATACCCTAACTTCAGGCTTCATGCCCACTGAGTGGCGCACAGCTACAGTTATCCCACTTCACAAGGGGGGATCCACCTTGGATCCCGGGAACTACTGCCCCATCAGTCTGACAAGCCTGATCTGCAAGGCCATGGAACGTATTATCATGGTACTTATAAACAAAGACATTGGCAACCTTCAAACACTGGACCCCACCCAGTTTGGGTTCGTGAAGGGTCGATCTTGTCGCCTGAACTTGATTGACTTCTTCGAATCAGTCTCCAGAGCCGTGGACGAGAGTAAGGCAGTCCACACAGCCTGTCTGAACCTCGCCAAGGCCTTTGACACCATCCCTCACTCTGGAATCATAGATAAACTTACTAAGCTGGGCATTAATCCCTACATCACTCGATGGGTTGCCAACTGGCTTGCTGACAGAACCCACAATATAAAAGTAGCTGACTCCAAATCCAGCTCCAGACAAGTGGAGTACCTCAAGGTTCAGTCCTGGGACCTTTCTTGTTTGGCATCTACTTCTCTGAAGTACAGGCCAACACTAAGGGACTCTGGCTAACAAAGTTTGCAGATGACTGCAAACTGGGAGCCATTATTGAATCCCCAAATGATGTGGATAATCTACAAAAGGGCCTTACAGAAACAGATGCTTGGTGCCAGAGCCATGGGCTCAAGCTCAATGCCAAGAAATATATAGATGTTAAGTTGTCCATCTCGCCTTCATTCTTGCTGGATGGGTTCGGAGCCGACCTCGGCTCCGACTCGGCCACTCTAAAAGCTCGAGTGTTGGTTCCACCGGCTCGAGGCTCCCCTTATATCCCACAATGCTAGGTGGTATTACCCCAGATCTCGTTTGCCGCTACAGCTATCGAGACGTGTTGCTTCACCGGCTTCAGGTTAGTGTAGGAAATAGTTTTAAAAAAGTTCATAAAACCCTTTAAAATTAGTTTTCTAATCAGTTTCCCCTTATTTTAAAGGTTTTATCCCTTCCTCCTTGTTCTTCATCCTTTTTTTACCAGAAGAACTTATAGTTCTTCCCTTAGGCCTTCGGGCCCTCCCATTCCCTTGGAGTATGTGTGTTTTTCTGTAGGGACTCTTTTAAACTAGAGTAATTTTATTTAATTTAACTTATTGTTATTTTGTGTATAGTGTAACCGGTGTGTTTGTGTTGTGTTTGGTTGCACTTGTTCCTTGTAATGTCCAAGGATTCGAAGGTCTCAGGCTTCAAGAAGTGTGACTCGTGCTGTCAGAACAGACGGTCACACTTCTTGTGTGTACTGCCTGGGACCTTTACACCTGCAGGACTCTTGTGCTGTATGCCATGGCTTCAGCCCTAGAGTCCTGCAGGAAAGAAAAAACAAACTCATTTTAAGAGGTTTGCTTAAGCCTGAGGGTTCCCTTACTGCTACTTCGGGCAAACCCTCTAAGGCTTCTAGGTCCTCGACTCCAGCTTCTGAGTCGAGGCCTAAGGCTTCAAAACCTACTGCTACATCGGCTCCGGCTGGAGCCGATGAGTCTCAGACTGCAGCTTCTGTGGTTCCCTCGGCTCCGGCTTGAGCCGAGGCATTGGAACTTCCTGTGTCGGCTCCGATCAGACCATCGGAGCCGACATCTAGAAAGAGGTCTAGGTCACCGTCCCTTGGCTCCGTTCATTCGGCTCCAGCGTCTCCCTTGCTGTCTGAACGGAGCCATAGATCTCACTCCTCTAGGTCATCGAGGCTTTCGGATCATGACCTCCAGAGGGTAGTGAGTCGACTTCTTAAGTCCGAGGCACTGGCCCAAATGCTTCAGAGCCCGACTCATCAGTCGATGCTTGACCCTATTCCTCAAAATGTTCCTCCTCCGACTCCTTTGAGCTCGGGCAGGCGTTCAGAACCGAGACTGCGGTAGCGTCGGAGCCGATCCAATTGTCTTGGTTCCGTCGTCGGCTCGATTTCTTCCTTTGAAGAATCTCGGCGGACTTCTCGTCGGCTCCGAGGGGGTGGGTGGCATCGCACCCTTGTCCGACCCGGCTCTCCCTCTCGGTGCCTCGGCGCTGGTGAGTTCGGCTCCATCGGCCTCGAGCCATCACTGTCGGTGCCGAGGGGTTCTCAGCTTTTGGGCGGGGACCTCTGGCTCTGCCTGACAGCGGTGCGTTCGAGGTCATGCGGAGTGTGTTGGAACCTGGTTCAACTCCACAGTCGGCTCCGTCCGCCCCTCCCTCTTCGGTGCCTCAGGTTATGTCTACTCACTCCCTCATCCCAGACCGCAGAGAGGCAGCTCCTCAAGAATCCCCTGTGGGGATCTCATCCTCTTCGAGGCCTCTCCTGAATTGGCAGGGAGCCCCTAGGAAGAGAAAGTGTAAGAGGAAGCACATAGACTCACCTGAGTCTGTCACCTCTGACACAGATTTAGAGGATTCGAAGGTTCCCCTGTTCCCCTTCTGAAGATGTCTCCTTTGCAGACATTCTAGAAATCCTGAAACAGAGGGAAATTGGCCAGCCCTTAACCCTTCGGAGGATGAATCTGTGTATCTTGAGGCGTTGGCTCTCGCCCTTCCACCTCCTGGGTGTCCCCCTTTGACCCCCTCATGCAGGTGGTAGCAAAAAGGCTTGGACGGCTCCTGACTCAGTGGACCCCACCCCCCAGGAGACCTTCAAAGTTTATCACAGCACCAGCAGATAAGCAATTTCTGACCAAGGGAGTTTCTGTGGATGCTATGGTGGTAGCTGCTGCCACTAAGAAAGAACTAGCTGATCCTTCGGTGCCTGTCCATCCTCCTAACAAGGAATCTAGGTCTATGGACAGGTACGGGAAGCGGATGTTTTCGTCAGCGACCTTTGCTATGCGTTCGCTGAACTACCTATGCCATTTCACTCGTCTTCAAAGAGATTTGATCAAGGAAGCGAGTGACATGTTGAAGGATCCTACAGCTGCGGGTTTTCAGGACAAGATGAACGCTCAGCTGGCTACCCTAAATTCTATAGCTAACTCCTCCATGCGCCTCCTTTCATATGCGGCTGATGGAGCGAGCAGAGCCGCAGGGACAGGTGTTGCCTTACGCCGGCATGCCTGGATGCGGCTATGCAATTTTGCGGACCCCTTTAAAATGTCTTTCACTAATTCCCCATTTGATGGATCATCTCTCTTTGGTCCTCAAGTGAAAGAAACCTTGACGAGGTGCGAGATGGATGACAAAACTCTTTCTGCCGTTGGAGTCCGTTTTTCTACTCCTTCTAGGCCTTACCCCAAAGGCCAGAAAAGTGGAAAAATGTGGTTCCGCAAACAATCTCAAGGGACTTTGCCTGACGCACAGAGTCGGTTCCCCTGCAGAGGCAGAGGGGGGAACAATAATGGTAGACGTCGCCCTAGAGGCAGGGGGGGTCCGCAGAACCAGGGCAATCGAGAAACTTTTTCCGATAAGCCCTTCCAGCATCCCTGAGGTGTTGCCCGACTGTCCACCTTCGGAGGCAGTCGGGGGAAGATTGTCACTGTACCCAGAAGCCTGGCGATCCCTAACTCAAGACAAGTGGGTACAGTCCATCATTTCCGAAGGCTATTCCATTCCGTTCTTTCGTAATCCAAATCAATCAAAAAAATCCCTCCCAGATGTTCCACCCGCTCAAAGGGATCAAGCAGCGTTGGAAATTTCAAAGTTGCTTGCAAAAAGAGCCATTCAGCCAGTGCCAGCAGATCAGCAAGGATCCGGAATCTACTCCAAATTCTTTTTGGTTCCAAAGAAAACAGGGGACTGGAGACCCATTTTGGATCTCAGTATCTTGAACAAGTCGGTCAAGAAAACAAGATTTCGGATGGTCACGCTACAATCCATCCTACCCCTTTTGGGAAAGGAAAACTGGATGTGCTCTATAGACCTCCAGGATGCGTACTATCATATAAAATGAACAGGCGCTCCAGGAGATTTCTCCGCTTCGGCTGGGAACCAGTCACTTTCAATTCAGAGCCCTGCCCTTTGGTCTCACCACTGCCCCCTGGGTGTTTACCAAATGCATGGCAGTGGTAGCTTCTCACCTGAGGCGTCAAGGATTCCAGGTGTTTCCATATTTGGACGACTGGCTCCTCACAGCTCCTACCAAGCATCTTCTTCTAATGGCCAGAGTTTACACCTTTCGCATTTGTCAAAAGTTAGGCATCTCAATAAATTGCGAAAAGTCTGTTTTGTCGCCTTGTCGTGCTATTACCTTCATAGGCGCAAATCTAGACACAGTCAACATGTCTGCGAGACTAACAGACCAAAGAATAGCAGACATATGCAAACTGGTCTCCCTTCTCTTCCACAGCAACAGAGTCAAAGCCAGATTAGTTCTGAAAGTACTGGGGATTATGGAGGCTGCTATCCCTCTACTTCTATTAGCCAGATTCCACATGAGAATCCTTCAATGGATGCTCTTCACACAATGGTCGTACCAGCAACTTCCGATGTCCCACACCATTATGATTACGCAAGCATGCAAGAATCATCTTCTTTGGTGGATTTCTTCCCCTCAGCTCTTCCTGGGAAGACCCTTTGTTCCTTCCGCTCCGGTTGCTACTCTGACAACGGACGCCTCCCTGATCGGGTGGGGGGGGCATTATCAGGGCAGAACAGTCCAGGGCATATGGCAACCAGACGAATGCCACTTGCATATAAATGTTCTAGAGATGAGAGCAGTGCTTTTAGCGTTGCAAGCCCTTCAAGACTCTCTTCCCTTGGGAACGATAGCAATCCAGACGGACAATATGTCTGTAGTGTGGTATATCAACAAACAAGGCGGAACCAGGTCCTATCCCCTATGTCGAGAAGCACTCAGACTGTGGCAATGGGCGATTTCTTCTCAATGGTTTCTGATAGGAACGCACATCCCCGGGAAGTCCAATCTAATCGCGGACAAGTTGAGCAGAGCTATACTCATGCCTCACGAGTGGTCTCTGAAAGAGTCTATTCTGGAGAAAATTTTTCTCAAGTGGGGTCAGCCTTGCTGCGACCTTTTTGCTACTCCCCAAAACAGCAAGTACAGAGATTATTTCACCCTATTCCCGTTACCAGGCCAGCCCAGCAGAGACGCTCTAGTCCAAGTTTGGCCCCGGGGACTTCTGTATGCATTTCCTCCCTTCCCACTAATCTTTCAAGTGATACAGAAAGCTATCGCTCAGAAGGCCTCATTGATCCTCATTGCTCCTTACTGGCCTCGACAGGTTTGGTTCCCCTTTCTACATCAATTTCTGTTGGAGCAACCTTGGCATCTGAACCTAGTTCCAGATCTTTTGATTCATCAATCGGGTCAGTTACATCGCTCCCTCCCCTCTCTGAACCTCACTGCTTGGTTCCTCCAATTCCAACCTTAGCCAGGCTTCCTCAAATATCTCACTCTGTTCGAGATATTTTGATAGCTTCCCATAAATCTTCCACTCGGAAGATTTATCTTAGTAAGTGGAAACGTTTTGCCTATTGGGCTCAAGGAAGGGACATAGATCCTTTCACTGCTTCCATCCAAATAGTCCTTGATTTTCTAGATGAACTCTTCCATGCAGGTTCATCTCCTTCTACTCTTAAAGTTCAATTGGCAGCTATTTCTAACTTTCATGTGGGCATCTCAGATTCTGCCATCATGTCTCACAAGCTTTGCAAAGCTTTTTTGAAGGGAGTTTTTCTTCTCAAACCTCCTATAAGAAATCCTCCTCCTTCTTGGGACCTTAATTTAGTTCTCACATCTTTGCTTCTTCCCCCTTTCGAACCTGCAGCTTCCTGTTCATTGAAATTGCTATCCTGGAAGACTGTCTTTCTGGTAGCCATTACTTCAGCTAGAAGGGTCTCAGAACTTCATGCACTCAACAGTCGACCACCGTATCTATTGTTTCATAAAGACAGAGTGTCCTTACGAACCAATCCATACTTTTTACCTAAAGTAGCCTCTGCGTCTAACCTAAATCAAAGCATTGACCTCCCTGTGTTTTTTCCTACCTTTTCTAACAGGTCTGAACAAAAATTGCATTGGCTAGATGTTCATCGTCAGTTAAGGTATTATTTGGATAGAACCAAACAGATCAGGAAAACTGACCAGTTGTTTGTCTCTTATGCAGAAGGCAGAAAGGGACTTTCAGTTTCGAAGGTATCACTCTCCAGATGGCTAACATCTCTGATTTCCTTTGCTTATGAAATTAGACACCAAAAGCTGCCTAACAAACCTAAGGCCCACTCCACCAGAGCTTTGGCTACTTCTATAGCCTTCCAGACAGGCTGCCTATTGACGCCATTTGTGCAGCGGCTACTTGGGCTACTCCTCACACTTTCATTTCTCATTATAAGTTGGATTTAGCTTCTAGACATAGAGCTAACTTTGGTTCCACTGTTCTCAAGAGTCTGTTCCGATAGGCCACCCGGGACAAGGTGCTAGGGACGCGGTCCCATCCAGCAAGAATGAAGGCGAGATGGACAACTTAACATATAGAAGTTATGTTCTTACCATAACGTTCCATGTTAGTTGTCTTCTTCTCGCCTTCTTTCTTGCGTCCCACCCTCCTTCCCCCTAGCCTGGACAGACCTAGAGGAGTTTGATTGTGACCTCTCTTTCTACCACCTCTATTGTATATAGGTATATGCTATTCTGTGCATATATTCCTTCATCAGGTTTTCAGGTCACCTTCTTCCCTTCCTTTTATAGAGGTGGGTTTTTCCCTTTCCAGTGGTTCTGGAGTTATTTTTGGCTGGGCATAGCTTACAAACGAGATCTGAGGTAATACCGCCTAGCATTGTGGGATATAAGGGGAGCCTCGAGCCGGTGGAACCAACTCTCGAGCTGTTAGAGTGGCCGAGTCGGAGCCGAGGTCGGCTCCGAACCCATCCAGCAAGAAAGAAGGCGAGAAGAAGACAACTAACATGGAACGTTATGGTAAGAACATAACTTCTATTTATCCCCTTTGGGCAAAAAACATGTACCCTTGAATTACCATATAGGTGGCAGTACACTAAACACCGAAAGTGTGATAAGAGACTTAAGGACACAGGTGGACAGTGGTCTCACCTTCAATAACCACATCGCCACAACAGTCAGGAAATCCTTCTATGTGGCACACTTCATCACTAAGGGCTTTTCATCCAGAAAAAAGGAAGTCATTGTCCCACTGTACTCATCCCTCATTAGACCCATTATAGAATACAATGCCACATTTGCTGTGTACCTCTCCAGACATCTGCAACAACTGGAAAGGCCGCAGAAATACCTCTCTAAAAGAATAAAAGGCCTAAAGCAGATGCCCTATGCTGACCGCCTTAAAAAACTCCAGTTATACTCTGTCGCATATCGTCTACTCCGAGGCGATCTCTGCTTAAAATACAAGGCCATGTCAAACCCAGAGCTGTTGGACATGCTGCACTTAAAGAAATCCCAATCCCTCAGAGCCACACGCTCCAGGGATCTAAACCTTGTCATCACAGTAAACAAAACATGCTGGAGGGATAGGTTCCTGACCCAGAGACTCCCCAGACTCTGGAATAGACTGCCCATACATGTCAAGCAGAGCACCTCTTTGGCCCTCTTCAAAAGGAACCTTGATGATTGGATGGGAGATAGGAAATTCACCCTGGGGAACATGTCAGTCGGCCTGCTAGACAGGGGTCCAGGGAAGTAAATAGTGTGGGAACAGCCAGGGAATTGTTATGGCTAGGCTTGTATAGGCCCTAGGGCCGATAGCCTAGTACCAACCTATGAACCTATAGACTCCCCTATGTAGTCCCTCACAAAGGACACCGATTTTGATGAGTTTGAAGGATCTCCTTCACTACTTCAGGACATCTCCTTTGGAGACATCCTAGAGCTCCTCAGGTTGAAAGGTGGATGGTCTGCTCAACCTTCTCCTCCTGAGAAATTGGTGTTTCTGGAGGCTTTCAGGACAGGCCTGTCTACGTCCTGGGTGACTCCCCCTGCGGATGAGCTGATTGACCTCCTCTCCCGCCAGGCCTTTAAGGAACCTGACATGGTCGAGCCTATCCCCAAATGCCCCGATAGGTTTCTGAGTCTGCCATCGGATTGTACGCATTGGAATAAAGGCGTTCCTGTAGATGCCATTGTCATTGCAGCAGCCACTAAGGAGGAGCTAGCAGAGTAGAGATCCATTGCCATTCACCTAACAAGGAGTCTAGAGCACTGGATAGACATGGAAAGCATGTTTATGCCTCTGCTGCCTTCTCTCTGAGGTCGTTGAACTACTTATCGCACTTCACCTGTCTGCAGAGAGACCTGGTTAAGGAATTATCCAACTCTCTTGCCGAGACCATGTGGGAGGAGAACCTGAAAAAGGTTTCTCCCCATCTGGCTACTCTCTCTTCCCTCACTAATTCTTCTATGAGGTTGATTTCATATACAGCAGAAGACACCTCACAATTAGCTGGTACAGGGAATAGCCATCAGGAGACATGCCTGGATGTGGCTTTGTGACATTGTGCAATACGTGGGGTATTATATGATTAATGCCTTCCTTTGATGGGTCCTCATTCTTTCGACCTTCTGTGAAAGACACACTTACCCACAGCGAGCAAGAAGGAAAGACCTTGTATGCTGTGGGGATCATGTTTTCTATTCTTTGGATGACCTTCTCCAGGAACTAACTAGGAGGTAAGAAGACTTGGTTCAGGAAGTCACAAGGCTCTTTTCAGGACCTGCATGAGGATACTTTCTCCAACGGCAGAGGGCGAGGTTTCAATGGCAGACACTACCCCAGAGGTGGGGGGGGGTCTGCGGAATCTGGACTTTTGGGAACCCTTCTGTTATAGGCCCTTCTAGCGCTCCTGAAGAGCTGCCCAACTGTCCATCTCTGGAGGCAGTTGGAGTCATCTATCCCTGCACCTAGATGCCTGGACAAGTATAACAAAAACAGTTCCTGGGTGCTAAACATTATATCCAGAGGCTATTACATTCCCTTTTTCATAACTGCTCCAAGTCCACGAAGGTGACTCCCCAAAGTTCAACCCAGTCAGAGGGAGGATGTACTATGAGAAGTTCAAAAAAGAGTCATCCAAGATGTCCTGACCAAACAAAGAGGATTTGGAACTTATTCTCACTTCTTTTTAGTGTCAGAAGACAGGAGACCTGAGACCTATTCTAGATCTTAGCAATTTAAATCATGTTCATCAAGATGTCAAAGTTCCAAATGGTTACGGTTCAGTCCGTCCTGCCACTTTTATCCAAGGATGATTGGATGTGCTGTGTGGATCTTCAGGGCACATACAATCATTATCAAGATCGACAGGCACTCCAGAAGTTATTTGCGCTTTTAGCTGGGAGCCAATCATTACCAGTTCAGGATGCTGCCCTTTGGACTCACCACAGCCCCCCGGGTGTGTACCTAATGTTTGGCAGTCGTAGCTGCTCACCTGAGGCTAAAAGGATTCTGGGTGTTTCCATATCTAGACCATTGGTTCTTTACTGCACTGATGAGACATCTTCAGATTCAATCAAGGGACTGTCTAGTGGGAATCTTCAACCACCTGAGCATTCCGATAAACCTAGCAAAGTCGAACTTGACACCTGTGCAAAACGTAGAGTTCATAGGAACGTAACTGGATTCAGCGATACAAGTGGCCTCCTTGCCAATACACCACATTTTATCTCCGAGTAAACATGTTAAGGATATACTAAATCGCCTACATCCACCAGCCAAGTTGGTTTTATGGGCTCTAGGTTCAGTGGCAGCCTCAGTTTTTACAGTCCCCTTAGCGAGGTTCTTTATAAGGGTTGTCTAGTGGACCATAGCAGTTCAGTGGTCCATTCTTTGCCACCCGCTGTCTCATAAAACTGTCTCAGATCTGCAGGAATCTACAGTGGTGACTGGAATCACATGACCTTTCTCTGGACAGACCCTCCTGTCTTCCCTCAACCATAGCCACAGTGACCATGGACACTTCCTGGTCTGGGTGGGGGGGCACCTCTTAGGGAAGATGGTCCTAAGCATGTGGTCGCCTGCAGAGACCAAACTGCTTATCAGTGTCCTAGAGATGCGAGCAATTCTCCTTACTTTGCATGTCTTCCAGGATGTTTTCCTTCTGGGGATGATTGCGATTCACACAGACATTTCACTAGTCTGGTACATCAGCAAAAAAGGAGGAACCTGTTTTTACTCGTTGTGTAGGGAGGCCATGAGAGTTTGGGAATGGTTGTTATCTTCAGACCGTTTTCTGATTGCAACATACATTCCGGGGGTAACCAGTGATGTTAAGTTGTCTATCTCGCCTTCGTTTCTTGCTTGTTGGGATCGGAGCCAATCCTTGGCTCCGACACGGCCATCTTCTGTAGCTGGAGAGCTGTTTACTGGCTCGAGGCTACCACTTATCCCATAATACCTAGTGCTAGCTACCCAGATCTCATTTGCCACTTCAGCTGCGAGGTTCGTTGTTACTGGCTTAAGCTTGTATAAGTTTATTCAACCACTTTTTCTGTCAGATTAGGGTTTTTTCTGGTAGTTAATTGTTTAGTAATATTTATCGCTAATTACTTTGTAGTTTAGTTAGCTTTTCTTTTAGAACTCGTTTAAATTAGAGAGTCCTCCCCCTCCCCCCACTACGTTTATAGGTAACTTTTTAGTTTAAGCTTTCCTTTTTTTCTGATTGTTAGGTAGCCGTTTAAGTTAGAGGCTTCCTAGTTTAAAAAAAAAAAACAAAAACTATCTTTATCTGTAGTATACTGTGTGTTTTTTTTTTTGTGGTTAGTAGTTTAGCATTAGTGTTAGTTTTGCCGTTCGGCCCTTTGGCCAAAACCATCCAAGGTGGTCGATATGTCTAAAGAATCCAAGGTGTCTGGATTCAAGAAGTGTGACTCATGCTGTCAGAAAATGTCTCTGACAGATGGGCACACTTCTTGCGTCTATTGCTTAGGTGCAGTGCACCTGCAGGACTCTTGTTCTGTATGCCATGCATTTAGCCTAAGAGTTCTGCAGGAGCGCAAAAATAAACTTATTTTGAGGGGTCTTCTTAACCCCCAGGATTCACCGGCCAAGGCTCAGTCTGTGAAATCTCCTAAACCGACCAAATCGTCGGCTCCCAGCTCAGAGCCATCATTGGTCCAAGCCTCTCCTATTACTTCATTTCCGGCTGGAACCGAGGAGTCTGTCTTCCCGTCGGCTCCACCAATACCTTCGGAGCCGTCGCGGACCCACAAGAGGCTGAGGTCCCCTTCTCTAGAGTCTATACATTCAGCTCCTCGGTCTCCCCTCTTGCAGAGTGACCGCAGTCACAGATCCTCCCACTCTTCTCGGTCCTCTAGGCTCTCGGATCACGACGTGGAGAGAGTGGTCAGTAGGTTGTTGAAGTCGCAGGCACTGGCCAAAATGTTGTCCAGCCCTCCTCAACAGGTGTCTGCTCCGTCCCATTTTATCGATGTTCCTACTCTGACTCCATTGAGCTCGGAGCCGGAGTTTGTTGGGGTTCGAATCGTGGAACCGTCGGCACCGATAATGATTTCTCCTTCGGTTCTGTCGTCGGCTCCGATCCCCTCGATGGTGCCGTCCATTGAGGGATCTGGGCACTGAGACTCCCTCATCGGCTCCGAGGGGGCGAGTGGCATCGGACCCTTGTCTGACCCCATTCTCCCTCTCGGAGCGTCGGTGCAGGTGAGCTCGGCTCCTACATCTGCCTCAGAGCCGTCTCCCTCGGTGCTGAGGAGGATTCTGATTTCCTCAGAGCCGTAGCCTTCTCTGCATCATGGCAGGGACACCTTCGATGTCATGAGGAGTGTACTGGCCTCTCAGTCAGCTCCACCTTCGACCCCACTGGCTCCGTCCCCTGTAGTGCTTGCGTCAACCTCTGCCCCTCCTCCAGACCCCAAGCGTGGGGAACCGGCACTCCAGAGCACCCCATTGGGTGTCTCCTCTTCTTCTGAGGCCTCCCCTGATAATTCAGAAGAGCCCCCTTGGAAGAGGAAGTGCAAGAGGAAGCACATGGACTCCCCCGAGTCTGTCACTTCGATACGGATCTGGATGAATCGGAAGGGTACGCGAGATCCCCCTCTGAAGATGTTTTCTTTTCGGACATCCTAAAAATGCTTAAGCAGAGGGGGAACTGGAATGTCCTAGCCCCTACCGAGGATGAATCCGTATTCCTGGATGCGTTCGGTTCCCGACCTTCCACCTCCTGGGTTTCTCCGCCTTTCGATCCACTAATGTCAGTGGTGGCTCGAAGGGCTTGGTCAGCCCCGGATACAGTGGAACCAACCCCGAGGAGACCCGGCAAGTTTATCACTGCACCCCCTGATAAACAGTTTCTTACTAAGGGTGTTCCCGTAGATGCCATGGTAGTAGCAGCAGCCACTAAAAAGGAGTTAGTGGAAACTTCTTCCTCTGTCCATCCTCCTAACAAGGAGTCTAGGACCATGGATAGATACGGGAAGTGAATGTTTGCTTCAGCGACCTTTTCCATGAGGTCACTGAATTACTTATGCCATTTTACCAGGCTTCAGAGGGATCTCCTGAAAGAGGTAGGAGATACCCTTCAGGATCCATCAGCTGAAGGGGCTCAAGCTAAACTGGCTTCTCAGCTGGCGACCCTAAATTCGGTAGTCAACTCCTCCATGAGGCTCATTTCATATGCAGCCGATGGTGCGAGTAGAGCCACAGGTACAGGAGTGGCCCTCAGGAGACACTCATGGATGCGGCTGTGTAATTTTGTGGAACCCTTTAGAGCGTCGTTCACCAACATTCCCTTTGATGGTTCCTTTCTTTTTGGACCACAGGTGAAAGACACTCTCACTAGGTGTGAACAGGAAGGCAAGACTCTCTCTGCCGTGGGAGTCCATTTTTCCACTCCTTCCAGACCATACCCCAAGGGTCAGAAGAGTGGTAAAATGTAGTTCCGGAAATCCCAGGGAGCCTTGCCTGACACACACAGTGATTTTTCCTCCAGAGGCAGAGGAGGAAACAACAATAGACACCGCCCTTGTGGCAGAGGGGGTCTTCATAAACAGGGCAGCAGAGAATCCTTCTCTGACAGGCCCTTTCAGCATCCCAGAAGGGTTGCCCGGCTGCCCGCCTCTGGAGGCAGTCGGGGGAAGACTTTCACTGTACCCAAAAGCCTGGCTAAATTTAACACAAGACAGATGGGTATGGTCAGTTATATCCGGAGGTTACAAAATCCCCTTCTTTCAACCCCCCCTTACCATCGAGCAAATCCCTTCCAGATGTTCCACCCAATCTGAGAGACCAAGCAGTCATAGAAATTTCAAGACTGCTAGAAAAAAAGAGTTATCCAGGAAATCCCGGCAGACCAACACGGATCCGGAACTTACTCAAGGTTCTTTTTGGTACCAAAAAAGACAGGGGACTGGAGACTGATTCTGGATCTTAGCAGACTGAACAAGTCTGTTCAAATAAAGTTTTGGATGGTCACGCTACATTTCATTCTACCCTTTCTGGGTCAGGACAATTGGATGTGCTCAATAGATCTTCACGATGCGTACTACCATATCAAGATGGACAGGCGCTCCAGGAGATATCTTCACTTCGGGCTGGGGGCCAGTCATTACCAGTTCAGAGCTCTGCCCTTTGGTCTCACCACAGCCCCCAGGGTGTTCATCAAATGCATGGCAGTAGTCACGGCTCACCTGTGGCGTCGAGGATTCCAGGTATTTCCATATCTAGATGACTGGCTCCTTACTGCTACTACCAGGCATCAGCTCCTTCAAGCCAGGGACTATACAATCTCAATCTGTGCCCAGCTAGGCGTTACTATAAATTTTGAAAAATCTGCCTTGTTGCACTGTCAATCTATTACCTACATTGGAGTAGATTTAGATACAAGAAGCATGTCCGCAAGGCTACCGCCAGACAGGGTAGCCACAATTCGGCAGCAAGTTTACATCCTCATGCAATGCAAAAGGTACAAGTCAAATTGGTCCTTCAAACTCTGGGTTCTGTGGCAGCGGCAATTCTTCTGATACCTCTGGCCCGTTTTCACATGAGAATTCTTCAGTGGCTTCTTTTCACACAGTGGTCCTTTCAACAGCTCCGCATGTCTCATATGATCATGATTACAGAAACATGCAAAAGGCACCTTTCCTGGTGGATGGTCTCCCCACTAGTGTCTCAGGGCAGACCATTCATACAGCCCCCTCCGGTTGCCACAGTGACCACAGATGCCTCACTGATAGGGTGGGGGGGGGGCATTATCATGGCAGGACAGTCCAAGGCACTTGGCAGCCTTACGAGTACCATCTGCACATAAATGTCTTGGAAATGAGAGCCGTGCTCCTAGCGTTGCAAGCCCTTCAGGACTCTCTCCTTTCTGGGACCATTGCAGTTCAAACGGACAACATGTCAGTAGTGTGATACATCAACAAGCAGGGCAGAACTAGGTCCTACCCCCTATGTCGAGAAGCTCTCAGATTTTGGCAGTGGGCCATTGCCTCCCAACGATTTCTGATTGTGACACACATCCCTGGGAAGTCCAGCGTCATGGCGGACAGGCTCAGAAGACTTATTCTCATGCCTCACGAGTGGTCTCTGAATCAGGTAGTTGTGGATCTGATCTTACGCAAATGGGGACAGCCTTGCGACCTGTTTGCCACCCCATTCAGCAGCAAATGCAGCAACTACTTCTCCCTTTTACCACTTCCCGGTCACCTTCCCAGAGGCGCTGTAGTCCACGATTGGCCTCAGGGACTTCTTTATGCCTTTCCTCCGTTCCCCCTTATACCCAAACTCATACAGAAAGCTATCCCATTGGGTTGCAAAATAATCCTCATTGCCCCCTACTGGCCTCGACAGATATGGTTTCCGTTCCTGCACAGTTACCTCCTCGAGCAGCCCTGGACTCTGGATCCTATTCCAGACCTGCTGATTCATCAGTCAGGAGAGCTGCATCAATCCCTACAAACACTCCAGCTCACAGCTTGGTTGATCCAATTCCAACCCTAGCCAGGCTTCCCAGCATTTCCCCAGCCGTGCGTGAGATTATTGTCTCCTCTCACAAATCCGCTACTAGGAAGACTTATGCTAGCAAATGGAAAGTTTCTCTTGTTGGGCAGAGGCTAGGAACATAGATCCCTTCTCAGCTCCAGTTTACGAAATCTTGGAGTTCCTAACAGAGCTTTTTCATTCTGGGTCCGCTTCTTCCACAATCAGGGTATAACTAGCGGCCATCTCTAACTTTCATGTTGGTTTTTCCAATCTAAACATTATGTCTCATAAGCTGTGTAAAGCCTTTCTTAGAGGGACTTCTCTCCTTAGGCCCCCTATAAGAGATCCCCCTCCTCCTTGGGACCTTAATTTGGTACTAACCTCCTTGATTATTCCCCCTTTTGAACCAGCTGCATCCTGCTGCATTAAGTTTCTAGCTTGGAAAACTCTCTTTCTGGTAGCTATTACCTCAGCCAGACGTGTCTCGGAACTTCAGGCACTGAGTATTCGTCCTCCATACTTAGTTTTTCATAAGGACAGGGTTGCTCTGAGAACTAATCCCTCCTTCCTTCCTTAAGTCTTCTCATGGAATAACCTAAACCAATCTATAGACCTCCCTGTGTTCTTTCCTACCCACAGTAATAAGGCAGAATACAAGTTGCACCAATTGGATGTTCATCGACAATTGCATTTTTACCTGCATAGAACGAAGGATATAAGAAAGTCGGACCAACTCTTCCTTTCTTATGCTAAGGGCAAACAGGGTCTTCCAGTGTCCAAAGTGACTCTGTCCAGGTGGTTATTTCACATTATTACCTTCATCTATCAACTAAGAAACAAAGAGTTGTCTATCAAACCGAAAGGTCATTCTACTAGGGCTTTGGCCACCTCTGTAGCCTTCCAGGCTAGGTTGCCCATGGACTCAATCTGTGCCGCTGCCACGTGGGCAAATCCTCATACCTTTATTTCTCATTACAAGTTAGACATGGTCTCCAGGAGTAGAGCTAACTTTGGTTCCACTGTTCTGAAGAGTCTGTTCCAATGAGCCACCCAGGATTGTAGGTGCTAGGGACACCAGCCCAACAAGCAAGAAACAAAGGCGAGATAGATAACTTAACATTAAGAAGTTATGTACCTACCATAACGTTTCATGTTAGTTGTCTTCATCTTGCCTTCTTTCTTGCTCCCCCTCCCTCCATCCCCCTGTCCTATTGGACCGAGAGGAGTTCAGTATTCACTGGCTTAGTGTTCCCTAGTTTGTTTCCCCTACTGACTTAGAGTTTATGACAGGTGGGTTTAACGTTCTGCTTGGAAGGGTTTCATTCCATGGCTTAGGTTAGCTATTTCAAAATAGACCTGGGTAGCTAGCGCTAAGTATCATGGGATAAGGGGTAGCCTCGTGCCAGTAAACAGCTCTCGAGCTATAGAAGATGGCCAAGTCGGAGCCGAGGATCGGCTCCAATCCCAACAAGCAAGAAAGAAGGCGAGATGCAGACAACTAACATGGAACGTTATGGTAGGTACATAACTTCTTATTCTAGCAGACAGACTCAGCAGATCAGTTTTGACCCCTCATGAGTGATCCCTCAAAAATCAGTAGAAAACAAGATATTCAGCCGTTGGAGCTAACCTTATTGTGATCTCTGTGCCTCTCCCCTGAACTTCAAGTGCAACAAGTATTTTGTTCTGATCCCCCTGGTAGGGGAGTCGCCAAGGGATGCTCGAGTCTACGATTGGCCCCCCGGTCTCTTTTATGCTTAGTCCCCCGACCATTGCCACTGATCCCAAATGTTCTACAGAAAGCCAACAGGTCAAAAAGTTCCTTAATCCTCATTGCCCCTTTCAGGCCTCACCAGGTGTGGTTCCCCTTTTCTTGGTCTCACCTCGTGTCCACCTTGGATTCCATACAGGATCTTATATCTCACACATTAGAAAGACAGCTTCTCAGTCATCACGCCCTCAAGCTGACTGCATGGTTTCTCCAATTCCAGTAATTGTTAGAAAGTCCAAGCTCTCCCACTCCATATGTAACATCATCCTGGCCTCTCAGAGAGCTTCCACTAAAAAGGCTTACAATAGCAAGTGGAAGAGGTTTGCTGTTTGGATGTCAAAGGAAAATATTGATCCTTTCTCAGCATCCACAGCTTCTATTCACCTTTTTCTTAGCACTGTTTTTCAAGAAGGAACTAAGTTCTCCACCATCAAGCTCCAACTGGCTGCCGTACCCAATTTTCATGCCAGGAAGAGAAATTCATCCCTTTTTTCGTCCAGATTATGTAAGGCTTTCATGAACGAGGGTGCTTCATCTTAGACCTTCAGTAAAATATCCTTCTCCCCCTTGGGAGCTTACAGTGGTACTACGAAGCCTTACTCAGAAGCCCTTTGAACCGTCAGATTCTTGTGACATAAAATTTCTTTCTTGGAAAATGATCTTCTTGGTGGCTATTATTTCCGCTAAGAGAATATCAGAGCTTCAGGCTTTGTCAGCCAAACCTCCTTGCATCATTTTTCACAAAGATAGTTTCCTTAAGAATAAATCCTTCTTTCATGACTAAGGTGGCCATGGAGTATAGCATTAACCACGTTAATCATTTCATTTGCCAGTTTCCTTCCCCAGCTTTTCGAACAAAGGTGCATACCTTTTACATCTCCTGGATATTCACAGACAGTTACATTTCTATCTCCACAGAAAAGAAAATCATAGGAAATCTGATCAGCTGTTTGTTGTCTCCTCAGCAAGCCAGTCAGGACAGGTAGTTTGGAAAATCACTTTAGCTAAATGGTTAACAGACTGGATTTAATTTATTTACTCTGAGAAAGGTATAGACTTGCCCCGATCTCTCTGGCTACTTCATCCGCTTTCTCTTCCAGAGCTTCTGTTGATGAAGTTTGTGCTGCAGCCACTTGATCTAAGACTCGTATCTTTGCACAGTATAAGTTGGATATTGTTTCCAGGAGCAGGGCATCCTTTGTCTCGACCATGCTTCTACACATCCTTCCTTAAGGGCCACCCAGGAATTACATAGTTGGGGATTCTGACCCATTAGTGAGGAGGAATGAAAAGGACAACATCAAATTGAAAAATTATGTACACTGTAACTAGGTATCTCTGTTGTCCATTTTCACTTCCCTCAAGTCCATCCCCCGACTTGGTGCCTTTGTAAAGTGCTTGGAAGAATTCAGAACCTTTGGGTTTCAGGTTTGAGCCTTGGATACGTCTTTATTTATAATTGTAACAACCTCTTTTAGTTATAGGGCAGCAAACTCGATCTGGGGAGTTGAGGAAAGTATGGTGCATTATGGGTAGATGGAGGAGCTTCAGACTCTGATCCTAAGTCTTGGAAAGTGGCCGAGTCGAATCTAATATCAGATCCGTGACCCACTGGTGAGGAGGAATGAAAATGGACAACACAGATACCTAGTTATGTTGAGTACATACTTTCACTATTCATGCGTGCTAAGGATAATATTCAAAGGCTGTTCAGTTCCCTTTTTACTCCAACCCTAGAAAAATAAGAAAGCCCCCAATGTTCCACTCAGTCAGTGGGACTTAACCGTAGAAATTTCAGAGTTGCTAGAAAAGAGTTATCCAACTGGTCCCCCATTACCATTTAGAATCCAGAGTCTGTTCCGTATTCATTTTAGTGCCAAAGAAGACTGTGGACCTAAGACCCATTTTAGATCTAAACAGACAAAATTCCAGATAGTCATGATTCAGTCCATTTTTCCTCATCTGAGACAAGACAATTGGATGTGCTTTGTAGATCTATAGTTTGCTTACAATCACATCAAAATAGTGAAGCACTCTAGAAGATTTCTCCACTTGTGGCTGGGAGCGAGTAATTTCCAATGTAGAGCTCTACCATTCACTCACACCACAGCCCTCTAGGATGTTAACCAGGATCACAGCAGTAGTAGCAACACACCTGCACCTTCTGAGGATCCAAGTCTTCCCTTATCTAGACAAACTGGCTTCTTGCTTCCCCCACTGAGCATTTCCTACTCAGACACTGGGACCATGCAGTGCCTTTGCTTCTGAACCTGGAAATTTTTATAATCCTACCAAAATGTCAGTTGACTACCAACGCTAACCATAGAGTTCATAGGAATCCATCTAAACACCAAACTTCAGATAGTTAGCCTTCCCCAGGCCAGGATCAGATAACGTTTCCTGACAGTCCTGCAAATTTTTCAACACCCAAAACCAATGAGTTTTTAATTCTGTGTCTCTTGGGCCTTATGGCATCTACGATTGATTCCTCCAGCAAGATTATTTATGAGGGTACTGCAATGGATTTTATCAGTACAATGGGGCAATCCACCCACCCTGTACATGCAAAAAGTCAAGTTGCACAAGTCTGCAAAAACCACATCAGTTGGTGAATAACTTCCCTGTCTGTGACCAAGGGTTGTTTTTTTCAGATGGATCCTGCAACAGCAACAGTCACCAGGAGGAACCCATTCTTACCCTCTTTGTCGGGAAGCCAGGAGAGTTTAAGAAATGGGAGATGGCTTCACAGTACTTTCTGATAGCAATGCACGTTCTGGGGACCTCCAGTGTACTCATGGACAAATTGAGCAGGACAGTACTGATGCCTCATGAGTGGTCCCTCAAGCCTGCATTGACACAAGCAATTTACAGTTGCTGGGGCCAGCCTAGTTGCAACTTGTCTGTCTCCTATCAAAATAACAAATGCAGCAGGTACTTCGCACTGATTTCCCTACAGGAAGCATTGCTAAGGGATGTTCTGGTCCACAGTTGGCCCCCAGACTTCCTGTTCCCTTTTTTACCATTACCCGTAGTGAGCAGGTTCATACAGAAAGCAAGACAGTGCAAGGCCAGGGTTATCCTCATTGCTCCCTTTTGGCCTTAACAGAATTGGTTCCCCTTCCTGTGACCTGTTGTAGTACTTCCTCCATGGATGTTGGATTAGTATCCAGATCTACTATCCCATCCATCCAGACTGCCACCTCTGGATCAGAATTCCATGAAGCTGTGGATCAAAAATCCATGAAGCTAACTGCATGGTTTCTCTAATTTTGACTGTAGTCAGATATGCCAGGCTTCCTTCTGCCGTAGTCAGCATTCTTTCTACGTCACAGAAACTGTCTACTAGGAAAATTCATCATAGCAAGTGTTAGACATTTTTATTCTGGGCCTTTTCCAAGGGACCAGACCCCTTCTCAGTACCAGTTCCTTCCATACTTGAATTTCTGTCTGATCTCTTTGACAAAGGCTCCAGTTTTGCAACTATCAGTATTTAGTTGGCAGTTGTTTACAGTTTTCATGCTGAAGTTAATGATATGTTGATTGCATCCCTCAAAATCTCAAAAGTTTTTCTTTAGGGTTAATTTCTGTTGAGACCTCCCATTAGAGACCCACCACCTACATGGGACATCACCATTTTGTTACAAGTTATGACTCAACCCTCCTTTGATCCTGATAATGAAGTAGATTTAACATTTCTTTGAAAACTATTTTTCTAGTCGCAGTAACATCAGCCAGATGAATTTTAAAATTACAAACACTCGCATCAAAGCACCCATATCTGTTTTTTTCACAAGGACAGAATTTCCTTTAAAACTTGTGCATCTTTTATTTCTTAGGTGGCTTCTGATAATAATTTGTCAGTCTTTACGTCTCCCTGTTTTCTTTCCAAGAACAAGGATGAATACCTTCTACATTTGCTAGATGTTTGCAAACAACTCAGATTCTATAGTCACAGGACAAAGAAATTCAGAAAGGATGACCAGTTATTCATTGCCTTAACTAGGCCAAAATTAGGAAAGGCAGTCTCTAAAGTGACTCTGTCCAGATGGGTGTCAGATTGCATTTCCTTCATATGTCGTGGAGAAAATTTCCCTAACCTAAGGCACATTTAACAAGAGCAGTTTCTAATTCTACAGCCTTCAGTAGAGTTGTCAGTTGTTGATGACTGTGCTGCAGCCATATGGGAAACAGTACACAACTCTGTGTCCCACTATAAGCTTGAATGAGCAATCAAGATCATGTTCATCTTTTGGCTTCGCCATACTCAGGAATGTCCTTCCCTGATACCAACCAGTTTGATAGCTTGGGATTCTGTCCCACATATTTGAATGGATGAAAACAGACAACATTGGGTACAAATGTTATGTACTTACCATAACATTATCCAAGTTTCTCATTTTTGTCCACTTCAAACTCCCTCCTTCCCTCCCTCCTTCCCTCCCACTCACTTCCAAATTGTCACTTATGGCTTCTAGATGATCAAGGGGAGATTACTTCCTGTCTGAGCACAGTCTCACAAGACTGAATTACTTTTTGCCAGCCATTACAGATTAGTATTTTGATAGGTTGATTTCCCTCTACCAAAGTTTTTCCTTTCCCTAGGTTATTTCACAGAAGTACATAAACATGTACGTGTCTGTGTTAGTGTGTGTGTGTGTGTGTGTGTGTGTGTGTGTGTACATATATATATATATATATATATATATATATATATGGATTCCTATTACAAGAATGAAAGTTCACTCCTTTGAATTTGTAATAGGAAGCCTTACTTCTGCGAAAGTTCACTTTAACGAAAGTGAACTTTTGCGTAAGTGCACTTCACCAAAAACACCGCAGCACAGTGGAGGACATAAAAAACAAGCTATGTCCTCCACCATGGTGGGATAGTCACGCACCTTAGGGTTAGGGCATGGGTTAGGGTAAGGGGATAGTTAGTAAAGCTATCCCCTTACCCTAACCCTAAGGTTCATGACTATCGCACCATAGTGGAGGACATTGCTATGTCCTTCACTGCACTGCAGTCGTCACAGACCTTAGGGTTAGGGCACGGGTCATGGTAAGGGGATAGCCCTATGGGCGTTGTACTGAACTTTGCGTAAGTGCACTTTCGATTAAGTGCACTTACACTGCAGTGAGCATTACATGCACTATTTCGAATTAGTGAAAATTCGATCTAGTGTATGGAACCCATATATATATATATATATATATATATATATATATATATATATATATATATATATATATTATTTATTTATTTATTTTACATTTGTTGACCGGGCTAGTCCAGCTGGATATATGTCCATTTTCAGTGGAGGCCTGGGGAGAAAAGCTCCACAAATTACAACAACATAAAAGGTCAAGACAAAGACAATAACAGTATAATTTGGTACATAAGTTTTAACAATTATAGTACAAGCCTAAGATTATATATTTTATATTTCAGTAGGAAAAAGGAAAAATTTATCTAAGAATAGATGAATAAGACTAATACATTTGTATTAGAAATGGTGTAGTACAAATCTTTATAACATATTACAAAATTAGATACACCTAGTAATTTATGATAAGAGATACTGAGGTCTCACAAAAACCTAAGAAAGAAAAACACTAGAGATCAATAGGTAGAGTATAGAAGAACAGAAAACAAGGATGGATTTCTAGTGTTATTTAACACATAGGTTGTGATACTATATGAAGGTGTTTGATCATTCCACTGTATATACTTATTTACATGAGAAAAAATCCTAAGGAAGGTTAAGCTCACTAAAAATTAGTGAGACAACACAAGATCATGATAGGCTAGGAATTGTGGGAGTCTAGTTAATAGTTAGGTACTTAGTCTGGGTTAACACAGGGGCATAGCCAGTGTGATTTGAGGTAGGGTTTAAGCTTGCTTTTAAATAAGCTGACAGAGGATATTGAGGTTAGCTGGCTTGGGAGGATGTTCCAGGCTTTACCTACTGTATTGGAGAACAAGGTGTCACCAGCTAAGTTGTTGGATTTTGATATTTGTACAAGTAGGTTATTAGCTGAGCGTAAGGTCTTGAGGTTATTATAGGGGATGACTAGGGATGTAAGTATGGGTGTATTTTGAGGTAAATACAGGATCTTATGGGCTACTATTAATTGATTGAAAAGTATTAAATTTGGCAGCTCTAACCATCCTAACTGATTCAGATTGATACAGTGATGAGTTCTATAGGAGGACCCAGCTGCAAATCTGGCAATATTGTTGTAGGAGGATGCAAGTTTACTCAGATTACTTCTACATATTTTGGTATAGATAGGGGAGGCATAGAGCAAGGTAGAGATGAGGTGGGTACGAGCAATAGTAGCCCTGGCTGGAGGTGTAAGAAAGGGTTTTATTCTATAGAGGGAACCTAGTTTCTTGTTTACTATTTTTATGGTGTTATTAATGTGAGGTTCAAAGGACAATGTGATGAATGGAAAGAATATATATATATATATATATATATATATATATATATATATATATATATATATATATATATATATATATATACTTAGATATAAATTTTACACTTTCATAGAGGCAAACTCGATATGAGTATATGAAGTGCAGTCTAGGGAATTATCGGAAGGGGAGGACTCAGGGCTATGGAACCAATATGCTCGAGATTGGTGCCAAGGTCGGATCTGACAGCCCAGATGTCTGAAGCGGACGGAAATGAGACAACATGTATGTAATGTTATTGTAAGTACATAATTTCTGATCTGATGATGTTAATCTTCTTTCCATTCATCACTGATGCGTTCAGTTCAGAGCCCTTGGAACCGAGTCGGCCTTTTTAACAAGCTCGCACCAACCAAAAAAACTCTTTAGCTAAGTCTCTACCCAGAATGCCCTTCTCCCTGTTACCTCAGGTGTTGTTTGCCATGTAGCTGTAAAGCCGCATTTCAGCCGAGCTCTCAGCTAAGTGAAACTTTATTTGATATTTGTGTGGAAAATTTTTGATATCTTCATATTTTATTCAGCGGATAGTATAGTTGTTACCTAAGGTAAACTTTCAAGTACCATTATTGGTACGGCCTTTCCTCTCTTACCCCTGTGGTATTCCTTCAGTACCATAGCTGGTATTGTTTTTCCTGTTTAACCTATTAACTTTGATTAAGATGGTTTCTTTCTTCTCTACATATCACTGTATTGCTATAATTGTGATTTCTTTGACTAATTGTGTTATACTGTTGGCCTGTGGTGTCTGTTTTTCAAGATGTCGGATAAGAAGGGTACTTCAGGTTTTAAGCATTGTGCTTCATGTAATGGCAAGTCACCTAATAGTGATTCTCACAATGACTGTGTATACTGTTTGGGAGTCCCCCACCTTTTGGTGCAGCCTATGTGTGACATTTGTCAAGAGTTGCAGTCAACGCACTCTTAATGGCGCAAAAATAAACTGATTCTGAAAGGGTTACTCAAGTCTCCCTTTTCAGAGGCCATTTCTGCGATGGAGGTCTCAACCTCTCCTACTAAAGACAAAAAGAGGTCCCTCTCGGTTCCCTCTTCACCATCGGGTAATCAGGGCAAGCCTGCGAAATCAAAGGTCCCAAAGTTGTCTTCAGAGCATAAATCTGCCTGTACGGCTCGGTCTTCCTCGGCTCCGAGCATCTCGAAACCTTCGATACCGGCACCAGTTTCAGCACCAGTCCTGCCTCCAGCACTGATTATAGAACTTACTACGCCTATTTCGACTTCGGCACCTGTGGCCACTTTGGCTCAAGGCACACCTTCGACTACTTCGTTAGTTACCATTTTGGAACTGACCGTTACATTTCTGAGTGCCACTTCGGCATCGAGCGTTGTACCGACTTCAGTGGATTTGACCTCTTTACTCCCAGTTTCGAAACTTGAGACTTTGGTGCCGGCAGACCATGTACCATGGACCCGATACTCCCCTTCCGTAGATCCGTTTCTGGGCCAAGCGTATAGCCCCTTCATTGAACATCCTGACTCTCCATCCGGAGTATCCACTAGATCCACCAGGAGCCTGTCGGAACACGATGTGGTGCATCTTGTGGACCAGCTGTTGTTATCCAGGGGGATGCCCACACATTCTAAGACCCATCCACCTGCAGGACTTGGGGTGACTTATCCACGGACTCCATCTTACACTTCTACTTCGACCATCTTGGTTCCAAAGCCTTCTGCTCCGACATCCTTCTTGGAACCCACCACCTTGGCACCTACAGTGCATCTCACTCCGGCTCCGAGATTGCCCCTTTGGTCTTCGGTTTATGCGGAACCAGGCCTTCCTCAATCTGGGGGTGGAGGATGGGTGCTTCGGCCCGTGGCACGGAGCCGTCTTGCTCCTCGGTTCCATCCTTGGCACCAATATCCACATCCGCACCGATCCTACTTGAGGCTCCACTCGTGTGGGCAGGTTCGTCGTTGCAGGGTGTAATCCCGGTTCCAAGGTTGTCTTTCTCTGTTCCAGGCTCCCATCCCTCTTTGGGTGGGCCTGCCTTCCGCATGATGGAGAGGGCTCTTGCTTCTGGCAGCACTCCTTTGATGTCGGAACCCCAGTTTTCGCCCCCTGAGCTAAAGCTGTCACAGACCACCTCCCCGGGACACTGGGCAGAGAAGCTGCAGGACACCCCTGTTCAGGCTACCCGCTCTTTCGAGTCCTCCTCAGAGTCCCCCACTGAGGAGCCCCCTCAAAAGAGAATGTGCAAGAGGAATCACATGGACTCACCTGAGGAGTCCTTAACTGAAGAAACAGATAACGATAATGGTGAATGGTCCCTGCAGTCACCTCCTGATGAGGTCTCCTTCGGAGACATCCTGGAAATGCTTAAGCAGAGAGATGACTGGAAGCCCTCCAACCCTTTGTCTGAGGAGTCCGTGTTCCTGCAGGCTTTCCACGCCCGGCCTTCTACACCTCTTGGGTGACCCCACCTGCCTAAAAGCTCGTCCAGCTCGTCGTGCAGTGCACTTGGAAGAACCCTGATTCCATTGAAGCGATCCCACGGAGACCAGACTAAATTCTTTCCAACCAGAGGAGAACCCGCATTGGTCCAAAGTGTTACCAGTCAATTCTGTGGTGGTGGCAGCGGCCACGAAAAAGGACTTGGCTGAGGAAAGTCCTGCTGTCCATCCGCCCAACAGAGAGTCTCGGGCAGTGGACAGACTTGGGAAGCATGTTTTTGCATCAGGGGACCTCTGCTATACAGTCGCTGAACTATTTAGCACAAATTACGAGGCTCCAGATGGACTCGATCTCCAAACTCTTGGGGATGCTCGCAGGACGGTTGTCTGACAAGGTCAGGGACAGAGTGGCCTCACAGCTCGCAACCCTGGAATCAATATCCAACTCGTCCATGAGGTTGCTTTCGCATGCGACCGAAGGGGCGGCTAGAGCAGCAGGTTCAGGCATTGTCATGACGCGTCATGCCTGGATGCGCATTTGTGACCTCGCGGACCCCTTCAAGTCTTCCTTTCTGAATCCTCCCTTCGAAGCTTCATGCCTTTTTGGCTCCAAATTGAAGGACATGCTAGCCAGGTGCGAGCAAGATGGATAGACCCTGTCTGCCATAGGCCTATGGTTTTCCAATCCTCAACGCACCGTCTCCAGGAATCAGAGTAGTGGAAAAATGCGGCACAAAAAATATCAGGGCCCTTTCTGTGCCGCACGTGTTGTTGATACCCCTAGGGGCAGAGGGGGTAACAGTTCCGGAAGATGCCCCTACAGAGGCAGAGGGGGTCCTCGTAACCAAGGCTCCAGGGATTTCTTCTCTGAGCAGCCTTATCAGCGCACCTGAGGAGCAGCCCAATTGCTTACCTCTCGAAGCAGTCAGGGGTCTTTCTCTCTGCACCAAGCTGCCTGGCAATCCATTACCACCGATTGTTGAGTGCAGAGTATCATCACCAGAGGTGACACCATTCCCCTTTCTTGTCAGCCAAACCTTCCAAGAAAACTTCCCGATGTTCCAACAGTCAAAGGGAAGAAGCAGCTTCAGAAATTATAAAGCTGTCTCAAAAAAGAGTCATCCACCCAGTCCCACCAGACCAGCACGGATCCAGATTTTACTGAAGATTCTTTTTGTTGCCAAAAAAGACAGGGGACTGGAGACCCATTTTGGATCACAGCAGCTTAAACAAGTCTGTCACCCAAACCAAATTCTGTATGGTAACTGTTCAGTCCATTCTTCCCTTTTTAAGAGAAGACGATTGGATCTGCTCGATAGATCTCCGTGATGTGTATTACCACATCAAAATGGAAAAACGCTCCAGGAGTTTGCTTCGCTTCCAGCTAGGGGTCCATCATTATCAATTTCGTGCCCTGCCGCTCGGTCTCTGTATAGCCCCCAGAGTGTTCACGAAATGCATGGCAGTGGTAACAACTCACTTGAGACTACAAGGATTCTGGGTGTTTCCATATCTGGACGACTGGCTCCTCACCACCCCCACCAAGCATCTTCTGGTAACAGCACTGCATTATACTCTCTCTCTCTGGCAAAACTGTTGGGAATACCGATACATTGGGAAAAGTCAAACCTTACTCCGACACAACAAATACAGTTCATTGCAGCAGTGTTCAGTACTCAGTCCTGTCTAGTATCACTCCCATTTCACAGACTCCACCGACTGAGGCTTCAGCTCCGAGTGATACTCTCTCAAACAAAAGTCTCAACAAGGGAAGTTCTTCAGGCCCTAGGTTCTATGTCAGCTTCAATCTCGATAGTGCCTCTAGCAAAGCTACATATGCAGATCCTGCAATGGGTCCTTCTTTGTCAGTGGTTCCCAAAGTATTACCCCCTCTATTACCAGATTCGAATAACTAACTCCTGCAAACAGGATCTCCTTTGGTGGATGAGGCCAGACATAGAACTTTGGAATCGCCCTTTTCAATCCCCTCAGCCCAGAGCCATTGTGACCATGGATGCTTCCCTGATTGGGTGGGTGGGGGGCATTTCCAGGGAAAGACAGTCCAAGGCACATGGTCCACCTCAGAGGCCCACCTGCATATCACTGTTCTGGAACTGAGAGCTGTGCTGTTAGCGTTGCAGGCCTTTCATTCGGCTCTCCCTTCTGGGGCAATTGTGATTCAGTCAGACAATATGTCAGTGGTCTGGTATATCAACAAGCAAGGAGTAACCAAGTCCTACCCCGTATGTCGAGAAGCCATGAGAATTTGGCAGTGGGCGATAGCTTCCAACTGCTTTCTGATAGCAACACATAACTTGGGGAGCTCCAGCATGATTGTGGACAAATTGAGCAGATGCATCCTCATGCCTCACGAGTGGTCTCTCAACCCCGAGGTGGCGACAGAAATCATCAGCCACTGGGGCCAGCCTTGCTGTGACCTTTTCACCTCCCCATTGAGCAACAAGTGCAGCAGCTATTTCACCCTACTTCCCCCAGAGGGGGAGTCACCGAGGGACGTTCTAATCCACGATAGGCCCACGGCACTTCTTTATGCTTATCCTCCCATCCCCCTGATTCCACAATTTCTAAAGAAAGCTCTACAGTTGAGATGCAGGGTGATCCTCATAGCTCTGTTCTGGCCTCAGCAAGTTTGGTTCCCCTTCCTTCAGCCTTACCTAATATACCCGCCACAGATTCTGGACCCTTTACCAGATCTGATTACTCACTCCCAAGGCTTGAGTCACCTAGATCTGTCCAGTCTCAAGCTGATGGCTTGGTTTCTCCACTTCCATTAGTCGCCAGGCAAACTAATCTTTCCTCGCCTGTTCGAGACATAATTCTGGTCTCTCATAAGCCATCCGCCAGAAGACTATATCAGGATAAATGGAAAAGGTTCTCCATCTGGTCCAAGGATAACATGCTAGACCTGCATTCGGCTCCAGTGACTGCAGTGCTTCAATACCTGGCTAAGTTTTTTGATAATGGAGCCTCTGCCTCCACTGTACGAGTTCATCTAGCGGCAGTTTCTAATTTCCACAATGGTATAGATGGCACCCCTCTTATCCCTACGCCTTTGCAAGGCCTTCCTCAAGGGGACCTCTCATATCAGGCCTCCTGTCAGACAGCCCGTGGAACCATAGAACCTCACTTTAGTCCTTCAGTCTTTAACTCAAAAACCTTTGTAAACCTGCTGCGAAGTGTGACCTAAAGTTTTTGTCTTGGAAATCCTTGTTCTTGGTAGCCATAATGTCTGCCAGAAGGGTCTCAGAGCTGCAGGCATTGTGTATCAAGAGGCCCTATCTGGTCTTTCATAAAGACAGAGTATCACTTCGGGCAAATCCATCCTTCCTTCCCAAAGTTGTTTCTGAATTCTTCATAAACCAGACCATTGATCTACCAGTGTTCTTTCCGAATTTTGCCAATAGAGGAGAGTACTGCCTTCATTACTTAGACGTACATAGACAATTGAGATTTTACCTAGACAGGAACAAACCTATCCGTAAATCTGAACAGCTTTTTATCTCTTTTTCTAGGCCCAGAATGGGAGTGGCTGTTTCCAAGTTTACATTATCAAAATGGCTGAGGGACTTCATACTTTTCATCTATTTCCTCAGTAATGAACCTATGCCAAAAGTTAAAGCTCACTCCACTAGATCTATGGCAAAATCTATAGCTTTCCATTCCAGGGCTTCCATGGATGACATCTGCGCAGCAGCTACTTGAGCTAAGCCTCATACCTTTATCAGTCATTACAAATTGGACTTGGTCTCCAGATGGAGAGCTGCCTTTGGCTCAGTGGTACTCGGGAATGTTCTTCCATAAGGGCTGCCCATGGACCTCAAGGTAGCTTGGGATTCTGTCCCATCAGTGATGAATGGAAAGAAGATTAACAACATCAGATAAAGAAGTTATGTCTTACCATAACATTCCATCTGTGTTGTTTATCTTCTTTCATTCATCACTTCCCACCCACCTTCCCCCTCCAAAGCCTTTTGGGGGATGCTTTGGGTCTAAGTGGTGTCCTAGGGTATTTGCGCAGAAGTGGCCTGGGCTTTACTTCTCTTTCTCTAGCAAACTCGATCTGAGGTAACAGGGAGAAGGACATTCTGGGTAGAGACTTAGCTCGAGAATTTTTTTGGCTGGCACGAGTTTGGTAAAAAGGCTGACTCTGTTCCGAGGGCTCGGAACCGAACCCATCAGTGATGAATGAAAGAAGATAACACAGATGGAATGTTATGGTAATACATAACTTCTTTTTTACTTAAGTTGGGAAGGCGGTCATTACAAACAATGAATAATTGTATGCAGAATTCTTTACATGAGGGTCTACCCTGTAAAGTAATTTCTGAGGAAATGGAGCCATCTGATTCAGAGTTTTACAGAGATGGAGCTTCTTTTATAGATTCCCAACCCCAACTCTGTGATTGTGAGGAAAATATGCTTGTCCTTTTGTGGAGGAATTTTCTTTTAATTGCACCGTAACTAAAATGAATAAGGTATTTTTATGGTAACAAATAAATGTCTCACTTAAATTGAGGCGATACAATGACACATTGCAAATGGGTGTATTATTTTCCTCTTCCATTTCTCCTATACCATCAGTCTTGGAGGATGCGTTGAATTCTACCTGCAGTCATCCTGATACTCAACCATAAGTCCCAAAAAAGTAGATAAACTGTATAAGGTATCTCAGGCTAATAAATTTCTTTCTGTCACCTTAATTTGATCTGGCAATGATTATTAATGTATCTCATGCTGGTAACAGGATGGTCCTTAATATAAATCCTTCTGGCGACAAGGAAAGCAAGATGTTGGAACATGTAAGTAAAATAATATTTTCTTCTTCCACTATAGCCTACAGAATTCTGAATTACCAGGCATGTACATGGAATGTTGTGCTTTGTCATGTAGACAGTTTGAGGAAATTGGCTACCACTTTTCCTACAGAAAAAAACTCTTTTTGAACATAACTGCTTCTGCCTTGTCTTAGGTACTTAAACATGAAGATTGTTTATGGTTGTGCAATAATGTGTTTAGGGACAAATGTTCTTCGTGTTTCACTGTTGCAGTCATCACATTTGGGTTATCCCTGCCAAGGTAGCTCTCAGCCGGTCCGAATACCAGAGACTTAGTATTTCTGCGTCGGTTGCTGTCGCTTGAGGACTGATGTCAGGCCATCAGTGGTATAAAGTAAGGCAGCCGATGCCATTACATCAGTCTTTCTTGCCATGGAGCCCGAAGCAGAAGCATTTTGGATGAGTGCAGGTCGGCTGCTACCTGAGTTTTCGTTTACGAATTGAAGTTGAAGTTTTCTGAAGCTAAGTACCCCGTTGGGGGTCCTTTCCTTTTTTCTTGCACTAACCGATGTCAGAAAAAGTTAATTGTCTCGCCTGTGGAATACCACACCGAGACTTCCACTCTTACTGTATCACTTGTCTAGGCCTAGACCACGACATCCCACGTTGTCACTTCTGTGCTATGTTTAACGCCAGAACTATATGTCGTCGGGCCCTTATTGTAGCCAGATATTTTCGTTTACAGTCCTCGAATTCCGATATGGCTTCGGTAAGCCATCTGACAGCAGATCTTCTGAAAAACGTAAAGATAAAGACAGAGACAGACCGCACAGGTCCAAACCTACTGACAACGCTTCCATTAAGCTAGTCGTCAGTCCTCCGGTACTCAGTGAGTTGCTTTTGCAGCCCCTGATGCCCACTTCGCTTGATTCGCAGGCCGCTACGGAGACCCTTTCGGAGTCCTGTATACCACAAAACTCTTCTTCTTTGAAGGATCCTTCGGCCATCTTTACATTGGATGGGTCTGGAGCCGCTGAGCAGGCACCGGCTTCCGAGAAAATCCTTCGCACTACCGAATCTTGACACAAACTGACATCTTCTTTCACAACTACCATTCTTTAGAAAACAACCGAGTTCCTTAGGCCCAGGGTTTGAACCACACCCAAGAAACCGACTGCCCACTCTCTGGCCCCTGCTACCTTGCCTCAATCTCAAATGCTTAAAATGGCAGAAGACCTTATCATGCTGATCAGGGGAAGCCAAGCTACCCCCTCAATAAGGAAAAGAGATCTGCCCCTGTAGTTTAGTCTGAACAAGAGTCAGATGACTCTGATACATCTGACTATGAAGACATGCAACCCCTCTCCACTTATGAGGATTCTGATGCAGAGGACTCCATTCCTTCAGCTTCTTCCCCCAGAGGATTTTTCCTTTGGGGAAACCCTGCATACTTTAAGGGAGCATTTCCAATGGGAGAGTCAGGACTACCCTCAGTCTAAAAAGAGACTCAGGGAATTCCTAGACCTTTCGCAACACCGACTTTTGGCCATCCCCCCAGTTCTTGATGTGGTGGATGATGTTTTCCTTGAATCCAGCTTGACTCCTGATGCCGTACCTCCTGCTCCCAGAAAACCAGACAGTTACTACAGAGTCCCTGACTCACATAAATATCTTTTTAAAAATCCTACAGCTGACCCTGAGGTCATTTCTTAAGGGCCTAAAGGGATTAAAGCAACCTCTGCTAAGAATCCCATCCCCTCAGACGGATTCCCGAGCATTGGACAGATAGGGTAAAAAAGTATACACCTCAGCTACTCTTGCTATCAGGGCACTAAGTTGTCAGTTCCATATGCTTAAATGTCAGCAACATACTTTGGAACTCCTTAAACAAAAATTGTCTACCTTTCCTGCTTGGGCAGAATCTAATGATGTACAAGACTTAATGCATTCTGCAAGTCAAGTGACTAAACACACTTTGCACTGTGGTTTTGACACCCTAGAAGCTTCTTGCAGGGCAGCAGTCACTGGATCTGTTATTAGAAGACATGCATGGCTTAAGGAAGAACCCCTGCCAGACCATGTCAAATCTAAATTGTTGGATGTCCCCTTGCACAAAGACAACGTATTTGGCACTAAGGCAGAAGAGGTCATAAAAAAGATGGAAGAAAAAGCAAAATCTATGCAAACAGTTAAGGATTTCTTACAAGTCTAGCCCCCTAGGTTTAACAGGCATTGTCCCTCCAAGCACTGGTCCTTTCCTGCTCCGAGTAAACAGGCCCAGCTTAGGCCGCGTGGAAGCAGACTGCCCAGACAGCAGCCTCAGGAAATTCATAGATTTAAGCAGTGGACTACCTCCACTTCAAAACCAGGGAGTTCTAAGCCACCCCCCTTATGGTAAGAACTCACAATGACTCGCCTCCTCCCGACCTCCCTTCTGCCCACCTTCACTTGCCCCTAGAAGGAACACTCTCCTTTCACTCAAGCACCTGGGCCACCATTACCAAGGACCAATGGGTTCTGAACATTGTGTCTCAGAGATACAAATTGTCCTTTCACACACTTCCAACCCCAAAAGGGTTCCCAGATCTACCACCAAATCAGCGGACAGAGCCTCAAAAAGCACATCCATTCCCTGCTCTCTTTGAGGGCAGTAGAGCACGTTCCTGCAGAACAGATAGGCCAGGGCTTCTACTGTAGACTTTTTCTGGTGCCCAAAAAAGAGGGCACCTGGCGCCCCATCCTCGATCTATACATTCTAAACACCTTCCTGGTGATCCCAAAATTCAGAGTGCTCACCCTCCAGCAGCTGCTTCCCATGCTTTCCAAGGATGCCTGACTAGCCACCCTGGATCTAAAAGAGGCCTACCTTCACATTCCTGTCAGGGAATCATGCAGAAAATATCTCCACTTCAGGGCAGGATCTCAACTCTTTGAGTTCTCTGAGCTTCCCTTTGGCTTATCCACTGCTGCCAGTTTTCACAAAATGCCTGGCTCTGGCCATTGCCTACTAACCTCCCTAAGGTACACAATCAACGAAAAGAAATCAAAACAGGTGCCCACTCAAAGGATAATCTTCCTGGGAGCAAGTCTGGACACAGCATCCCAGATGGCATACCTTACACCAGAGAAACAAATTTTTCTGTCAGCCTACTTCTCTCAACTGGCCACCAGGCCCCAGCTTTCTGCAAGGAAAATCCTGCAAGCTCTGGGGTTCATGGTTTCTTGCATTTTTTTCATTCCATATGCCAGACTGCATATGAGGAAACTTCAGTGGTACCTAAAGAGCATTTGGTGCCAACACTGTCAAGACCTGGAAACTCTTCTACCTATAATTCCTTGCCTCAGAAAATAATTTCTTTGGTGGGCAACAGCATGCTCCCACAACAAGGGACTGCCCTTCTCCCCACACCCTGCTGCCCAGACCCTAACCACAGATGCAACAGGCTACGCTTGGGGTGCACACCTGGATGGCAGGTGCATACAGGGCCAATGGAGCCCACAGCAAATCCCCCTGCACATCAATCTAAAAGAGATGATGGGTGTGCAGCACACCTTGATAGTTTTCAAACCCCTTCTCTCTCCAGGGGTTCTCCTGATGAAAACAGACAACACCACTCACTCCTACCCTCTGTGTAGGCTGGCCATGACCCTTTAGCTCACAGCCTCTTCCATGCAACTACACCTGCAGCACAATACCTACCAGGCTGTCTCAACTCCCTGGCAGACCATTTAAGCAGAAACCTGGATCCACATGAGTGGCAGCTCAACAGAAGTAAGTTCACCCTAATAACTCAGAAATGGGGAACCCCGAAGGTCGACCTCTTTGCCTCCCACACCAACCATCAGCAAATTCTGCACCAGGGAGCTTCACTGCATGACTTGGAAAGTGGATGCCCTGTCCTTCCACTGGGTCAAACTTTCGGTCTGTGCCTTTCCTCCCCTTCCTCTTATCCTCAGGGTACTGCTCAAAATAAGGGAGGAAAAACCAAGGACCATTCTTATAGCTCCAGACTGCCCTCGACAGCACTGGTACCCCTTGCTGCGCAGCCTATCCCTGCTGCCTCCATGGCATCTTCCTTAGATTCCAAACGTACTAACCCAGAGGGAAGGGGAATTCATGCATCCCCAATTGCAGGCACTCAATTTGGCAGCTTGGCTTATTCCCTAACCCTGAACTAATCTGCCATCCTCAGTAAACAGGTTCTGGATGTTGACACCCTAGCACCAGAAAATCTTATGCAGATAAATGGAAAAGGTTATGTACCTGGATCCAGGCTACGGGGGGCAATATGGCACAGCCCTCCATCCCTCTTATCCTGGATTACTTAGCTGACCTACTGCACAGTGGTCTCTCTTTCTTCTCTATAAAAATTCATGCCTCTGCTATTTCTGCTCACTTTCCCACTGAGCAGCCACTTTCCTCACACCCTTTGATCAAACAGTTCCTCAGAGGGGCTAGCAATGTGAGGCCCCCCAGAAGGGCAGCTACACCGGCTTGGGACCATAACTTTGTCTTGGAAAAGCTCACCCTGCCTCTAACCAGCTTCTTCTGGAGAGCTAAAATTTCTCTCCTGGGAGACAGCCTTCTTTCTGGCCATCACTTCAGCCAGAAGAGTCTCTGAGCTGCAAACACTCATGGCTGTGGAACCCTTCATCATCTTCCATGCAGACCTGGTATCCCTCAGAACTAACCCATCCTTCATGCCCAAGGTGGTGTCCAGGGTGACTCTCTACCAATCTGTTCATTTGCCCACCCTCTTTCCTAATCCCCAGAACAAGGGGGAAAGGATTCTTCACTCTCTCAATGTGCACAGACAGCTCAGATACTATATGGACAGGACTAAATCCTTCAGAAAGTCTGATCAATTTCTGGTTACCTTTGCTACAGGGACAAAAGGCAAAGCCATCTCCAAGCAAACCATTTCCAAATGGATAGCACACTGCATCCATTTCTGCTACAAACAGCATGGTAAGCTTCCCCCCAAGGGGGTCAGGACACACTCCACCAGAGCAGCCTCCACCTCTGCAGCTTTCCTCAGTGGAGTCCCCACCAGTGACATCATTGAGGCTGCCACCTGGACATCTGTTCACACTTTCACCAAGCATCATCACCTGCCTCTCTTCTCCAAATCCAGGGCAGGGTTTGCCTCTGCAGTCTTGCAGGGCATCCTAGCCCAGCCCCTAGCTTCTTTGACTGCCTCCATCCATTTCCTCAGCTTTGGGAATCTACCCAAATGTGATGACTGCAACAATGAAATACGAAGAACATAGCACAGTTGTGTACACTGTAGATGTTCGGGTGTATTAACTGTTGCAGTCCTGGTTTCCCTCCCTCCATCCCCCTTTTTTTCCTCTTTCTCATTTGGCTGTCTTTTTTCCTTGTTGTTCTCCTTTACTTACAAGGGACATATTGGTATTTATTTTCCACTGGTGGGGTTCTTCCACCAGAACATGGCCTCCTACTTTGGGGGCTCCTGACAGGTTAGGGCAAGAAAAACTGATGTAATGGCATCGGCTGCCTTACTTTTTACCACTGATGACCTGACATCAGTCGTCAAGCGACAGCAATTGGTGCAGAAATACTAAGATGTTCTTCGTGTTTCACTGTTGCAGTCATTACCATTGGGTTATCCTGCTGGCAGGCTACCCTCAGTCGGTCTGAATTCCAAAGTCTAGGTCCAGCGTCGGTTGCTGTCGCCTCTTCCCTGACGTCAGTGTGCCAGGGGTATAAAAGATGCAGCCGACGCCATTTTCCCCAGTCTTTCTTGCCGCTGGGTGCCCGAAGCAAAAGCAGTTCGCAAGTGCCGGTTGGCTGACTCCTGAGATTTTCAAATTCGAATTTCAGATCTGAAGTCTTCATTAAAGCTAAGTATCCCATCGGGGAAACTTTTTTCTTGCTCCAGACCGATGTCAGAAACATACTTTGCAATGTGGTTTTGATTCTCAGGAGGCCTTCTGCAGGGCCGCTGTTACAGGTTCTGTCATTAGGAGGCATGCTTGGTTAAAAGAACAGAATCTGCCTGATCATGTTAAAGCAAAACTATTAGATGCTCCATTACAGCATGATACTTTGTTTGGTGTTAAAGAAAATGGAGGACAAAGCTTAATCTATGCAAACAGTCAAGGATTTCTTGCAGGTACAGCCTCCAAGATATAGGAGAAACTGGCCTACAAAGAATTGGTCCTTTCCAGTGTCAGACAGGCCACAAAGGGGCAGATACAGATGCCCTAGAGGCAGATCCCAGCCCCAAGGTTCGTACAGGTCTAAACAATGGGGTGCTTCTACCTCCAAAACTGGAGAAGACAAATCACAGCCATACAGGAAATAGTCCTAATGACTTCCCCTTGCCTGCGCCAAGCACTTATCTTCTGGAAGCACCTTTAGGGGGAAAACTAGCACTTTTTTTCTCAAAATTGGCACATAATAACCCAGGACAAATGGGTCTTAAACATAGTGTCACAAGGCTACAAGTTTCACTTCCATACCCTGCCAAGGGCAAACGGTTGGCCAGATATGCCAAAACATCAGTGGGCAGAGGCACAAAAACAAGTCTCATCCCTCATGGACATGAGGGCCATTCAACAAGTACCAGAGCAAGAGCAGGGACAAGAATTTTACTCCATAGTGTTCTTGGTACCCAGAAAGGGCAAAGCCTGGAGACCAATACTGGACCTATCTATTCTAAACACATACCTGGATATTCCAAAATTCAAAATGTTGACTTTACAGCAGCTTCTGCCTATGTTGGGCAAGAAGGCTTGGCTTGTGACTTTAGATTTAAAAGAGGCATACCTTCATGTCCCAATCAGACAAACATGCAGAAGATACCTCAGAAGCAAAGCTGGCTCAATGCACTACCAATTCTCTGCACTGCACTTTGGCTTATCTACACAAAGTGCCTGGCACCAGTAATTGCATACTGCAGACAAAGAGGAATACAGATATATCCTTACTTGGACGACTGCCTCATTCAAGCAGAGAACAAGGACATTCTACTACAGCATCTGGCGTTTGTAAAGAAATTACTACCATGCCTAGGGTACACAGTCAACGAACAAAAATCAAAACTAGTACCCTCTCAAGAGATAATATTCCTGGGTGCAAGCTTAAATACAACTGCCCAGATGGCTTATCTCACGCCAGACAAACAAAGGCAACTGACTACCTATTTCAAACTGTTGGCAACAAAGGCCCAGTTATCTGCAAGAAAAATTCTGCAGGCTTTGGGCTTCATGGCATCCTGCATTCTACTAATTCCATATGCAAGACTGCATATGAGGAAACTTCAGTGGTACCTAAAAAGTGTTTGGACTCAACATTGCCACAGCCTGGAAACAACAGTTACTCTCATACCCTGCCTGCAACAGGAGTTTCGATGGTGGGCGAAGGCCTGTCACCAGAACAAGGGACAGCCTTTTACTCTACCCCCAGCCACACAGACATTAACAACGGATGCTTCGGATTATGCCTGGGGAGCCCACATGGCAGGAAGATGTATTCTAGGCACATGGTCCGCAAACCAAATGCATCTACATATCAATCAAAAAGAGATGCTAGCTGTTCAAAATGCCCTGACAGCCTTCAAGGACCTACTACATCCGGGACATCTACTGATAGAGACAGACAATACCACGGTCATGTGGTATGTAAACAAGCAGGGAGGCACTCATTCTTACCCCCTTTGCAGACTAGCCATGACTTTGTGGGACACAGCATTGACTTACCAAGTACATCTGCAGGCACAATTCCTGCCAGGAAAGATAAATACTCTGGCAGACGAACTAAGCAGAAACCTCATGGATCCCCATGAGTGGAAATTGGATCCACAAGTCTTCAGCATGGTAACAAGGAAATGGGGATGCCCGGACATAGATCTATTTGCCTTACCTCACAACTGCCAACTAAAGAGATTCTGCACAAGGACTTTTCACAGACAAGCATGGAAAGTGGAAGCCCCATCTTTCAGCTGGAAAAACTTAACAGTATATGCCTTTCCTCCTCTGCCTCTCCTCCCCAAGGTACTCCTAAAGGTCAGACAGGAAAAGCCAAAAATGATACTGATTGCCCCAGACTGGCCACACCAGTACTGGTATCCAGTCCTAAGGAACCTGTCTCAATGCCCAGCCTAGACCTTACCTCAAGTGCCTCATCTACTGTCCCAGTAGAACAATCAGATCCTGCACAGCCAACTCAAGACCTTAAATCTGGCAGCATGGCGGATAATGTAGTCATACAAAACACGCCTCTCACTAAAGCGGTGATGGATGTCATTTTGGAAGCCAGGAGGCCTAGTACTAGAAAATCCTATGCTGGAAAATGGAAGAGATTCTGTGCTTGGAACCAGGCACAAGAAATTGACACAGCTGTTCCAAATATTCCTCAAATTTTGCAATACTTGACTGAGATGCTGGACAAAGGCCTATCCTTTTCATCTATAAAAATTCATGCATCTGCCATTTCGGCTCATTACAGTACAGAGCCACCTATCTTTTCTCATCCTTTATTAAGGCAGTACCTCAGAAGGGCAAAAAATTTAAGACCTCCAAGGAGACCATCACCAATACCTGCATGGGACCTCAGTTATGTCTTGGAAAAACTCACCCTGCCTCCTTTTGAGCCACCCGCTACAGCTGATATAAAGTTTTTATCTTGGAAAACAGCTATGCTCCTTGCAATAACTTCTGCAAGACGAGTCTCAGAGCTGTAGGCACTCATGGCTGTGGAACCTTTTATCATTTTTTATCCAAACAGGGTTTCTCTGAGGACAAACCCCACATTAATGCCTAAGGTAGTGTCCATTGTGGCCCTTAACCAAACTATTCATCTGCCTACCTTCTATCCAAACCCACAGAATAGGGGAGAGAGAATTCTGCATTCTTTGGACGTACACAGACAACTACGCTTCTATTTGAACAGAACCAAAGCTTTCAGAAAGACAGAGCAACTACTAGTGGCATATGCTGCAGGATCACAAGGAAAGGCTATCTCAAAGCAGACTATTTCAAAGTGGATAGGCCACTGCATTCATTTCTGCTATTCACAACATGGCAAGCCAGTACCTAAGGGCATTAGGCCACATTCAACCAGAGCAGCAGCCACTTCAGCAGCCTTCCTCAGGGGAGTACCAACCAAAGACATTTTAGAGGCTGCTACTTGGAGTTCAGTGCACACCTGCACAAAGCACTATCATTTACCACTCTACTCTAAATCCAGGGCAGGCTTTGCCACTGCAGTTCTGCAGGGCCTTATAGCTGCTCCTAATGCTATTTAGCTTCAGCCTCCCAACCTTAGCTTTGGGATTCAACCCAATGGTGATGACTGCAACAGTGAAACACGAAGAACATAGTACAGTTGTGTACACATACCATAAATGTAGATGTTCAAGTGTATTCACTGTTGCAGTCCAGGTTACCCACCCGCCATCCCCCATTTCTTTGCGGGAACTTATCTGTACTTCTCTATTCTATACAACCTGTGTGGTGTATTTGCTGATAGATGAAGGCAAAATATGTACTTTGGTGCATGCATGTTTTATTAAAATATTTTTAGCCTACCCTTTTGGGGGCACCTGACATCTGGGGCAAGAAAAACTGAGGAAAATGGCGTCGGCTGCATCTTTTATACCCCTGGCACACTGAGGTCAGGGAAGAGGTGACCGCAACTGACGCCAGACCTAGACTTTGGAATTCAGGCTGACTGAGGTAGCCTGCCAGCAGGATAACCCAATGGTAATGACTGCAACAGTGAATACACTCGAACATCTACATTTATGGTAAGTGTACACAACTGTACTTTTCTGCTATTCTGGCCGGCCGAGGGCTACCCTGACAGGGATAACCCAAATGTGATGACTGCAACAGTGAATACACTCGAACATCTACATTTATGGTAAGTGTACACAACTGTACTTTTCTGCTGTTCTGGCCGACTGAGGGCTACCCTGGCAGGGATAACCTAAATGTGATGACTGCAACAGTGAATACACTTGAACATCTACATTTATGGTAAGTGTACACAACTGTACTTTCTACTGCTGTAGTGTTGAGAAGATATGCTTGGATATGTAATAAAAAAGATTTCTGATGAGGTAAAGTCTGAAATCTTAGATTTTGCTTTAAACAAGGAGGTACTGTTTGGCTCTTCTGCTGCCAAGGTTTTCAAATGATATGGTAAAGGAGGGAAATTGATTCAGGGAGTTTCCAAGTACAAGTGTTATAGGCCTCCCTTTTTATTAATAAATAAAAGCTAAATAAACAAAACCATCCTTTTTTGGCAAACAATGTGCTTAGAAGAGATGGCCTGAAGGAAATAACAAGAAACAGGTGCCTTTTCAGAAAAAGGACAAATCAGTAGTACAGTATGACTGCCAATCAATCTCCAACTTCTCGAAGAGAATTTCTCAGTGTCCTAGGTTAATGGCTTCTATGATTCTCGTGATTCCACTTGCCAAGTTGCTCATGAGAAAGATGCAGTAGTTTCTAAAAAACATCGACCCATCATTTGCATTCTCTGGAGTATCAAATTCTGGTTTGGGCTTTTGTAAAAGGGAACTGCATTGGTGAAGACAACAAATTCAACTGAATCCAGATCTCCCCTTCTCTCCTCATACTCCAAACCAGTCTCTTGCAGCAGACTGGTCAGAGTTTCCTTGTGCAGCAGATTCCATATGGATAAAAGTGCAAGGCCTGTGGAGCCCTTCAACTGAAACACATCAACATAAAGGAGATTTTGGCTGTGATCCATGCCTTGAAGTCTGTCCAACACCTGTGGTCCTTAGAACCTCTTCAAGAGGTTTCACACAATACTACAGTTAGGTGATGCATAAATAAACATGGATGTAGAAGGGCTTGCCCCCTTCCCCCTTGCAGGTTGATTTTAATGGCTGGGGGGAGTCTTCAGCATTCCTTAACTTTCCACGAATCTAACATTCCACCAGAGCAAAGTATAGTGGCAGATAGTAAGAGCCGGATTAGGCAGACCCACTTAAATGGAAATTGAATTGGAAGAGGTGGGGCTTCAGGAACTGATCCAGTTATGTGGAGCATCTCATATAGATAAGTTCACTTCATTTCAGAATAGACAGCTAAACAAATTTAGCTCCAGGGCTTCAAGCCTGGAAAACTGACATTTTCATTTCCTTGGAAGAGTACTGTCTTGACAGAACTAAGCCCTTCAGAAAATCTGATCAATTATTTATTTCTTTTCCAGGGGCAAAAGGGGACACCCTGTGTTTGAACAGACAGTTTTCAAGTGGTGGTTTTCAGCTATTGCTTTTTGATCTGATGTTGTCTTTTCCATCCATTCCTCTACATATAGGGTCTTGGGATCTGACTTTGGCCACTTCAGAGTTTAGGATCCAGTGCTCAGGTTCCTCCCCTATCCATAATCTCAATGCTCAGATCAAGTTACTCCAAATCTCTTTTGCAGCCTGCAAGTGCTGATGGATCTTTGGTACTTGGGCAAATTCATTCTATGAAAACGTTTACAATCCTTTATCAGGTGAGTCATTTCATAGATTTTTATTTTTGATCTTCTTTCTCTTTTTCTCTAGCTCTTCTTTTCTTCTTTTTCTCCCCTGTCCCTGGTATTGTTAAAAAAAATCTAAATGTCTTATCCCCAGATGAACAGGTAGTAGTTTTATATATCAGTGGTAGAGTGCTAGCCTTCGTTTTTGGAGAGTGTGCTATTTATAGTTATTTTTATAGTTACTGTTATGTCATGTTTGTGGTTGCTCTAGCTGTGGTAATTTTTCTTTTCTACTGGATTGCATTCATGTCGGACAAACCTTCTGGCTTTAAAAAGTGCATTTTGTGCACTCACAAATTACCAAACTTCACACATGAACAGTGTGATAATTGTCTGGATGTATCTTGCTCTAGTTGCAAGGCTTTTGGCCAGAGAGCTATTGTGGAGAGATGAAACAAGTTAATTCTGAAGGTTCTCATCCAGCCTTCTGGGGTGAAGACCTTGTAAGTGTTAAAGAAGTTAGAGTATCTTCTCCTTCATCTGCTTCTTTCTCAACCAAGAATGAAGAAAAGACTTTGTCTCAAAGTTCTGAGAAAGAAATCCATATCCTTGAGGAAATGTTTTCCAGATCTGATGGCTTCTTTTCCTGTAGCACCCAAAGTGGCTAAACTTTTGGAGCCAACTCCTCCCTTTGATCTTATTATGATAGGCCCCATGACACCACTTAAGTACTCCCCTGAGCCTGTTTCTCCAAGACTCCTGTCACCCATTTTATAGAACCATCCCCCTAATTCGTCTGAGCCTCATTCCTCAGTTTCTTAACTGTGGTTAGTCATATCATCTAGGCATCTCACTGAAGCGGACATGAACAAGATGAGGAGGAGTTGCCTGTAGACCCAGATTCAAGTAAGGGCTCTCCAGGCTTCAGCCACAATTGCATCTAGTAGGACTGTTTCTCCCCATCATCCTATTAGAGTGCCTTTTCCAATCCATCCCCTAGAATTGGAGGCTATGGATCCAGCTCTGGCCTGAGGTAGGTCTGTATTGGGCAAGAACTTCACATCTCTTTTACTCCAGTTATTCCCTTCTAACCTCTGGAACTGTAATATTGGTGTGGACTCCAACAAGTTGAGATAGGATCTGAGGTATTTCGATCCTTTCCTTCCTTTAAGGGCCTTGGCACTAGGCAGTTCAGCTGTCGCAAATGCCTTGTATTCTAGTCGAACAGCTTCCAGGGTTGAGTTCCTCTGAGGGTCTCTGCTCCGGCAGACAAGCTTCCTGGATCTTTTGCAGGCTTAGCATTCAAGAAAGTACTCTCTGTAAACATAGAGACAGATCTTCCCTTTCAAAGTCAGATCTAACCTTCCCCCATACAGTCTCCCAAAATCCAGAGCCTGCTCTCCTTATCTCATCAGGGTGGCCAGTTCTCAAAAGCCTTGAATCTGTTCTTCCTAGTGAGACCTTTTATGTTTTTGAGTCATCCCTTGAGCAACCCAATAAGTAGAGCAAGAGCAGACAGTTAGATTCCCTTGAGGAATCTCCCATAACTGATTCTGATTTTGATGTGGGAAAGGATTCACCCAGATCCCACCTTGAGGATGTGTCATTCAGAAAGATCCTTGAACTACTTGGACCGAAAATGGGTTGGTCTTCCCAAACTCCTCTTCCTGAGAAATTAGTCTTCCTCAAGCCTTTTGATTCTGGCCTATCTATTTCATGGGTAGTTGCCCCAGCAGATGAGATGGACAATTTTGTTTTGTTCTGGGCTTGGAAGGAACCTGACACACAGTTGAATCTATTCCTAAGAAGCTGGATACGTTTCTAGTAGCCCCAAAAGAACATTTGCACTGAAGCAAGGGCCCTGCAGTAGATTCTGTGGTTGTGGCAGCTGCCACTAAAAGGGACCTCACTGAGCAAAACTCTTCTCAGTCCACCTAGTTGGGAATTGCACGACTTGGACAGATTTGGGAAGTGGGTCTGTGCCCCGTCAACCCTTTCTAGGAGAGTGCTTAGTTACCTGGCACACTTCACTCACTTTCAGAGAAATTTGGTCAAAGATGTCCAGTTCTCTTCAGGGACCTTGACTGTAGATCAAAAAAAGACTCTTGATTCTCAACTGGCAACTCTTTAATCCCTTTGAAATTCCTTTAAGTGCCTTATCTGTAATGCTACAGAGCATGCATCTAGAGCTGCCAGCACAGGTATTTCCATCAGAAGGCATGCCTAGATGTGACTGTATAACTTTGCAGAGCAATTCAAGTTGTCCTTTGTCAGCACCCCTTCTGACAGATCAACCCTGTTTGGTCCACAAGAGAAAGGAACCATTTCCAGAAATGAGCAGGGTGGTAAATATCTGTCTGCCATAGGGATTAAATTCTCCACCACTCAGAGGACCTTCTCCAGTAGCCTTAAGGCAGGGAGGAGGATGTGGTTCCAGAAATATTGTTTTTTTTATGATACTTCAAAAGAGAGAGCTTTCCCTGGCAGAGGGGGAAACTTTTGTAATGGCTGTTGTCCAGGGGCAGAGCTGATCCTCAGAATCAAAGCTTCAGAGGTCCTTTCTAAGAGAAGTCTTTCCAGTGCCCCTGAATGATTGCCCAGCTGTCACACTCTGGAGGCAGACATCCATTACTCAAAACGAGTGGGTACAGAGAATTTTTACTAGAGGCTGTGTCATCCCCTTTCACACCCCGCCATTGCTTCAGAAGAGAATTCCTGATGTTCCACCCTCAAAAATAAAATATTCAGCTTTAGAAATAGAGAGGCATTTGAGAAATCAAGTCATCCAAGAGGTCCCAAAAGACCAAAGAGGAGAGGATCCAGAATTTACCCAAGGTTCTTTTTAGTGCCAAGAAAAAATGAGGACCTAGGGCCAGTTTTGGATCTAAGCCACTTAAACAAGTGTGCAAAACAAGCAAAATTCAAGATGTTCATTGTTCAGTCCATCTTTTCATTACTGAGGGAGAATGACTGGATGTGCTCTATAGATCTTCAGGATGCATACTACCACATAAAAATGGACAGAAATTCCAAGAAGCATCTCCTCTTCAAGCATGGAGACAGCCACTTAAAATTCAGAGCTGTGCTCTTTCGACTCACCACAACCCGCCCTGGGTGTTTACCATATGCATGGCAGTAGTGGCTACTCAATAACAACTGCAGGGATTCTGAGTGTTTCCTAACTGTCTCATAACTGTACCTTCCAGGAATCTGCTCATTCATGGTAGGGATTCCTTGCTTCATTTGTGCAAAGACATAAGGATAACTGTAAACTTCCAGAAATTTCAACTGCAGCCAACACAATCTCTTGAATTTCAGTGATTTTGAAACTTCCACAGTCAGAGATATCATCCTTCCAGCTACAAGTTCAAGAAGTCTTGTTGTACAAAGAAGCTACCTGCCAAGACAGTTCTCCATCTCTTGGGTTGCATGGCTATCTCCATAACCTTGGTACTGTTGGTCAGATTTTATATGAGGATTATTCAGTGGACTTTGGTAATCCAATGCTCGTTCAGGAAGCAACCTGTGTCTTATCCAGTCATTCTGACAACCATTTTCAGGGACCACATTCATTAGTGGATAACCTCCTTCATTCAGCAAGGCCATTCCTTTATCTTACAGTCTTCACAGATGGCATTGACCATGGACGCCTCCCTTCTGGGGTGAGGGGGACATTATTTGGGAAGGACAGTCCAAGGCACATGGTCTGATGTAGAGGCCAGTCTTCACATCAGTTTCTTGGGGGTGAGAGTAGTCCCGCTAGCATTGCTGGCCTTTCAGGACTCTCTTCCCTTGGATGTGATCTTGATGCAGTCAGATAGCATGGCTGTTCAGTAAATCACCAAACAGGGAGGAACCAGATCTTACCCCTTTTGTCAAGAGGCCATGAGAGTATGACAATGGGCGATATCTTCTTGCTGCTTTCTGGTAGCAATGCATATCCCGTGAAGGAAAAAAAATTCTTGTGGACAGGTTGAGCAGGTGTATTTTGCTCCATCAAAAAAAGTCTTGTCAGTCGTTAAGTAACCAAGCAGACTTTTTAGTCATAGGGGCCATCCTTGTTGCAGTCTCTTCACTTCCCTTATCAGCTCCAGATGTACAGGCTCTTTCCTGTCATCCTCCCCGAAGGGAGGTCACCCAGGGTTGTTCTGACGCACCCTTGGCCCCGGGGACTTATATATGCCTTTCCCTCAATACGGTTGATCCCAAAGTTTCTCCAGAAAGTCTCAGTGTTGAAAGTTTCAAACATCAACCTTATTGGTCCCATTGGGTATGTTTTTCCTCCTGGCCTTATCTACTTTACCCACCTTGGGACTTGGGCTCTGACCCATATGTACTATCTCACCCATTGGGTCCATCTTACCTGAACATACAAGCCCTCAGACTAACCACACTGTTTTTCCAGTTCCTGTGATGGTTCGACAGTCCAGGTTCCTCCTATCTGTTCACTTTTTGTCTTCATCTCAGAAACCTTCCACTAGAAAAATTTACAAGCGCAAAATGGAAAAGATTTTTTGTTCGGGTTATGGAGAAAAATATTAATCCTTTTTCAGCTCCATTTACTTCAGTTTTGGACTTCCTTGCACACCTTTTTCATGGTGGAGCTAGCTTCTCCACTATTAAAGTTCAATTAGCTACCATTTCTTCTTTCCCCGTTGGGGAAGGTCATATTCTTGTAGCTGTTCTTGGGTTAAATCTAAGGACTTTCAATGGGGCACTTTCTACAGGTACTGTAGAGTTCCAGTCCTGCCATGGGATATCACTACTATTTTGCATTTTTTGACATGTCCCCTGTTGAACCTGTGGCTAAAGCCAAATTGAAGTTTCTGTTATGGAAGACTTTATTTGTGATGGCTATTACTTCTGTTAGGAGAAGTTCAGAATTGCATGCATAATCTTCCAAACTATCTCATTTAATTTTTCACAAAGACAAGTATGTCTGAGAACCAATCCATCCTTTCTTAGGTGGCTTCGGAATTGTCTGTCAACCAGTTCATAAATTTGCCAGTCTTTTTCCCAAATTTCTCCAACGGGGTGAATATATCTTGCATTTGTTAGATGTTTATCGCTAGCTACATTTTTACTTGCACCACACTAGACCTTTTAGGAAGTCTGATTAGGTATTGGCTGGCTCAGTGTATTTCCTTTGTCTACCAAGAGAAGGGGTTTTCATTCCTCTGAAACCTTAAAGTACATTCAACAAAATCAGTGACCTTGTCTACAGCCTTTTTCTCTAGTGTTCCGATCGATGACATTTGTGCTGTTACCTGGTTAAAAGTCCATACCTTCATATTGCTTTATAAATTGGATATCCAATCTAGGTCCAGGGCTTCCTTTGAAGCTGTGCTCAGGAATATCCTTCCCGAGACCTCCCATAGGTTACAGTAGCTGGGAACTGTGTCCCATATCTAGAAGAATGAACAGTAAAGACAACAGCAGATACAAATTTATACAGTTACCATAATGTTAGATCTGTGCTGTTGTATTCTGTCCATTCCACCGCTATCCTCCCTGCAATCGCCCTCCTAATTATATATCTGATATTGTTAATCCTCGTTCATTCCTTACGCATGGGTATCGGTTCCGACCTCGGAACTGAGCCGGCCATTTTCCAAGCTCGCGTCAGCTTCAAATTCTCAAGCTACCCCCTTGGCCACTGGAACTGTAACATGACTTTCTACTTCAGCTGTCCTTCATACCTTATACAGACAGTCACCTTCCTTAGAGTAGCCACGTAGTTTCTCAGTTTCATTGATGGCCAGTACCATCTTACCTCCCAGATTAACTTACATTATAACTGTCTCTCATATGCAATCTTGGAAAAGTATAAAAGCAAGCTAAAGTTATTCTGTTTATGGCCAGTCAATCAAGGTTTGTACCCATCCTCCGCTCCTATTCCTTCCATTCTGCATTTCCTACCTGGCCTTTTTAATACAAGTGGTAATTATTCTTGTAGGTCTGTTTTTGTTTGCAGGCAGCCCCACCAGGCCTCCAAGGGCATTAAGGGTGTTAGGTGGGCCCCCTCTGCTAATGCTTTTCAGATTTCTGTGGCCCAGAAGCCTCCTTTATCTGATAAGCCTGCTTTTCTTTGACAGTTTGCCCCAACACCCCCGCCCACACACACACACACACACACACACACACACACACACACACACACACACACACACACACACACACACACACACACACACACACACACTTCTCTTAGATCAGGCTCTTTTGTCCCCTCAACTTCCCTTTGTCTTCCAAATTGGCATCTCATCACTTCAGACTCTTGGGTTCTTTCTATCATCCATCAGGGTTGCTTCATAGTACAGAAGTCTCTCCCTCCTTTTTCAGGGAATCCTCAGAAGCCGTAGAGCAACATTCGCATTTTCTGGAAGTCCAAGGAACCATTCAGCCTGTTCCCCCTTCTCTCTGTGGGAAAGGGTTTTTATTCCAGGATGTCCCTGGTTCCTCAAAAAGAGGGCAGTTGAAGAACTTTTCTGGATCTCTCTCTGCTCAACACCTTTTTCAAGGTCCCTTCATTTTGGACCCGTTTCCTCTTTTACTACCCCAGGCTTTTCTGGTGTCTTTGGTTCTGCAGGATGCTTACTTTCATATCCCTATTCAACCTCTTTTCAGGAAGTTTTTACATTTCTCTGTTTCTTCCTTTTATTTTAAGTTCTCTGCTTTGCCCTTTAGTCTCTCTACTTCCCCAAAGATATTCATAAAATGCCTAGCTCCTGTGATTGTTTTCTGCAGACTCCAGTGCATTCAGATTTTTCCTCATTGCTTCAGGCACCTTCTTTCAGTTACTTATTATAGGAACTGGAGTTCACCATTTCTCTTCTTCAAAATCTGGGTGTCACTATCAACTTCTAAATGTCCATTCTGACTCCCTCACAGGATTATGTGTATTTGGGATGCAGGATTCAGACAGTGCCAATGCTGGCCTCTCTTCCACATCCAAAAGTTTTGTCATTGCCAGCCTCCTTTCAGTCTCTTCTTCCTCTGACTGCCATGCCAGCTAGAGAGTTTCTTCGGGCCTCTTCTGTTCAATGCTCCCTCTTGCTAGACTGCATATGCGGAAGCTTCAGTGGTATCTCAAGTCAGTTTGGTTGCAGCATTGCCACCTTCGGATTTCAGTGTACCACTCCTTCCTTGTCTAAAGAAGGGATTAGAGTTCTGGATTGAATAATTTGCTGTCATCCCAGGCCTATCCTTTCAGCTTCCAGTCCATTCTCAAGAACTGTTCACTGATGCATCAGACATGGGGTGTGGGCTTCATTTGGTCACCTGAAAGTTCAAGGTCTCTGGCCCCCAATCAGAAGTCAGACAATATCAGCATCAAAGCGATGAGAGCTCTAATTCTAGCCCTTCAGGCATTTCACACCATGCTCTTCAGGTCCCTTGAAGGTGTACACAGAGAACACTGCAGTGATGTAGTATGTCAACAAGGAGGGAAACACAAAATCTTACCATCTCCGCAGGATGGCTGTTCAGGCTTGGCAGGTGGCTGTCAGTTATCAATTTACTCTTCAGGCAGTATACATTCCTTCTGCTCATAGTCTAGTAGCAGACACTCTGAGCATATCCAAAACACAGGCTCACAAATTCATGCTTTCACAGAGACATTTTTCTGGATATTGTCCATCAGTGGGGTATTCCTCCGGTTGATCTTTTTGCTTACCTCTGAACAGGCAGCTCCCTATCTTCTGTTCCAGAGTACCATGCCATCTGCCCCTTTCTTTTCCTTGGAAAGGGGATGTTTCTTTATGCTATCCCTCCTCCACCTCTACTTCCAAGAGTACTGCAGAAGATTCAGCTGGACTCCCCAAAAATCATGCTAGTGACTCCCTTTTGGCCAAGACAGCACTGGTCGTCCTTCTCTTAATACCACTAGTTATCTCACCAGTTGGGCCTTCTCACACAGGACAGGGGGGCTCTCATCCATTCTCCTTTGACAACTCTTCAGCTGACACTGTGGGTGACAGGGTTTTGATCCCTTTCAGGCACCTCTTTTCTGAGGACATGCTCAGTGGTTCACAGGCGGCAAGGAGACCCCCAACTAGAAAATCTTACATGTCCAAATGGAAAAGATTTTCTGTCTTTTGCCATGCTCGTAACCAGGATCCTTTTTCTGTAGGGATCCCTTTGGTCTCCTTATTTCTGAGTTGCTTCAGTCTAGTCTGGGTTATTCTTTTGTGGAGGCCCATTTATCAGCCATTGCTGCATGTCTGCCCTTGAATCCTCCTTTGGCTTCTCATTTTGCAAGCAGTTTCATAAAGATGTCCTGCATATTAGACATCCAAGAAAACGTATTTCTCCTCTTTGGACTTTAATTTTGTTTTGGAAAAATTGATGCAGGCTTCTTTTGAACTTTCAGATTCTGCTTCTTTGCAGCTTTGTACCTGGAAGACTGTTTTGTTGCTGGTTATTCTACTCGAAGGGTTTCTGTGCTCCAGGCTCTTATGGCCATTCCCCCTTTTTTGTTTTTTTTTCACAGGGACAGGGTGCCCCTTCGTACTAATCCTTCTTTTATGTCCAAGGTAGTAAAAGAGTCGTCCTTGAATCAGTCAGTACAATTCTTCCCTTCTCCTCAGTCTGCTAGTGAGAGGGTTTTGCATACCTTGGATTTGCACAGACATCTTGGGTTTTATTTGGATAAAACTAAAGCCATTTGTAATCTGACCAGCTTTTTGTTACTTTTCATCCCAGGACATTGAGTTTGGCTGTTTCTAAGAAAACTTTCTCCTCCTGGATATCTAAAGCCATTGCTGATGTCCTTCATGGATGCATCTGCAGTCATAACAAATGGGTTGTCCTGTCGTCAGGCAGCCCTTCGGTCGGCCGGATTCCAAAGTCCGGGTCCGGCTTCGGCTGATGTCGCGCTTCACCCGATGTCATCTCTGCTGGTCTTCGGGTATAAAGGCATCAGCCGACGCCATTTTCCTCAGTCTTTCTTGCCGCGTGGCGCCCGAAGCAGAAGCTGTTCGCAAGTGCCGGTCGGTCAGATCCAGAGATTACTACTACCGAATACTACTAAGACTTCTAAAAGCTAAGTACCCATTGGGGACTCTTTCTTGCCTCAGCCGATGTCAGAAAAAGTCAATAACTGTTTAACTTGTGGGAAACAAATACCTCATAAAGATTTCCACTCTTACTGTTTGCCTTGCTTAGGCCCAGACCACGACGTAGTAGCCTGCTCGCCTGTGCTTCCTTCAAACGACGTAACGCTTAGGCGTCGGTCGGAGTTTGCTGAACAGTTTTTCGGCTCAGATTTTGCGTACATTATGCCGCCGGATCCTCCGACTACCCAAATTGTTAAAAACGCAAAGAAAAAGACCGACACTCGCGGTCCGCGGTTTCAGCCGAAACCACGGTTAAGCAAGCCACGAGTGTCTCGGTTTCGGCCGAAACCGAGAAAACTGGTCAATCTTCAGCCGAATCCATGACTACTACTGAGGCTCCTGCTACCTTACCTGAATCAGCCTCAGAAATTTTGCCTACAACTGTGGTTCCTACTGATCTATCAGACACCATCCCCTTGGATATCTCTACCCCAGCACGTGGTGCTGCTAGGCCTCCTGCAGCCATGTCTGTTAAGGCCTTTGCCAGGGCTAAAGCAGCCAAATCAGCTAAGTCAGTGCCTGTTAAACCACCCTCACTCAGGCCCACTTCTAGTTCACAAATGCTTACTCTGGCAGAAGATTTAATATCCTTAATTAGGGGATCCCAATCTTACCCAGACAGGGCCTCTCAGCCACCAGAAAAGAGACCTAGAGCAGAGCCCCCCGAGCCTGTGTCCTCTGATGATTCTGCGGATGACTCAGACATTACAGACCAGCCAGAGGCTCCTTTTTCCAATTATGAAGATTCAGATGCTGAAGAATCCATTCCAGCTGCCTCTCCACCAGAGGAATTCTCCTTTGGGGAAACCTTACATGCCATGAGAGAACAATTCCAATGGCAGGGACAAGATTTCTCAGATTCAAGAAAAAGGCTTAGGACTTATCTGCACTTACCACAACATAGGCCCTTAGCTATACCTCCTGTCCTACCTGTTGTGGACGATGCATTTAATGATGTCTGCACTGCACCTGATTCTTTACCTCCAGCCCCTGCCAAACCAGATAGATTTTACAGGGTGCCAGACACTCATCACCACCTATACAAGGCCCCACTTGCAGACCCCGAAACTATATCCCAGGGGCCTAAGGCAGTAGCCTCGACCACAGCTAAACCCTATTCCCTCTGAAAGGGAATCCAGGTCCTTAGAGAGATGGGGGAAAAAAGTCTACACCTCTGCTACTCTCTCAGCTAGAGCTTTAAACTGTCAGTTTCACATGATCCAATACCAAGAGTTTATGCTTGATCAGTTAATTAAAAAGCTGTCCTCTGATGAATCTTTAGATAAGAAATATGTATTAGAAATGGTGAATAATATCCAACAGGTTAGTAACCATTCTTTAAAATGTGGCTATGATGCACTGGAGGCTTCATTTAGATCAGCCATGAGTGGCACAGTGATAAGAAGGCATGCATGGTTGAAAGAACAGGTCTTGCCGGATCATGTTAAAGCTAAACTATTGGATGCTCCTATGGATAAGGCCAGTCTATTTGGGGAACCTGCCCAGCAGGTAATGAAGAAAATGGAAGACAAGGCAAAATCTGTACAAACAGTTAAAGATTTCCTACAGGTTCAGCCCCCAAGGTTTAGCAGGAACTGGCCTGCCAAAAATTGGTCCTTTCCTGACTCCACAAGATCCCAAAGGGGCAGGAACAGACGCTCTAGGGGCAGAAATCAATCCAGAGGAGGTGCCTACAGAGGACGACAGTGGCAAGGCAATAACCGAGGCACAGACACAACCACTGCCACTACAACAGGACAATCTCAGTGACTTGGTTCTATCTCCGCCTACCAGGGAACAAACAGCAGCACCATTAGGCGGAAAGTTAGCCTTATTCTCGAAAAATTGGCACTATATTACAAAAGACAAGTGGATTTTGCAAACCATAGACCAAGGCTACCGGTTCCACTTCCACACTTTACCAGTAAAAAGAGGAATGCCAAACCTGCCCCCAAATCAAAAAATAGAAGCCCTGCACCAGATAGCGGAATTAATAAAGATGAGAGCTGTGGAAAGGGTGCCAATAACAGAACAGGGCAAAGGATTCTACTCCAGACTATTCCTAGTACCAAGAAAAGAAAAAAACTGGAGACCTATTCTCGACCTGTCCATCTTAAACACATACATCATTGTCCCAAAATTCAAAATGCTGACCCTACAGCAACTTCTTCCCATGCTGGGCAAGGAGTGTTGGCTGGTAACTCTAGATCTCAAGGAGGCATATCTGCACGTCCCCATTCGACCAAATTGCAGAAGATACCTCAGATTTCTTGCAGGATCAGAGCATTATCAATTCTCAGCATTGCCCTTTGGCTTATCTACTGCGCCCAGAGTATTCACAAAATGCCTGGCATCAGTAATCGCACACTGCAGAGTACAGGGAATTCAAATTTATCCATACCTGGACGACTGCCTGTTACAAGCGGACAACAAAAGCAAGCTGACAACAGATTTACAAAGGGTCATTTACTTGCTACAAGCCTTGGGATACACAGTCAATTTTCAAAAGTCAAGGCTGATCCCATCCCAGACAAGAACATTCTTGGGCGCGGAATTGGACACAGTAAAACAGATGGCATTCCTAACTGCAGAAAAACAAAAGGAACTCCCTCTTTACTTCTTAGCATTAACAAAGCAGAACAAACTAACAGCAAGAAAAGTTCTGCAGGCCTTGGGCTTCATGGCATCATGCATAATCTTGGTCCCACATGCCAGACTGCATATGAGAAAGTTACAGTGGTACCTAAAGAATTTATGGTCTCAACACAGGCACAGCTTAGAAACAGAAATACCACTAATCCCATGCTTAAAACAGGAGTTCCTCTGGTGGGCTCGGCATGCCAGTCAAACCCAGGCTTACCCTTCCACAACTTTCGAGCAAACCAAACCATCACTACGGATGCCACAGACCTAGGATGGGGGCACACATGCTGGACAAATGCGTACAAGGACTGTGGACTCAGGACCAGCTGCACCTGCACATAAACCAAAAAGAAATGCTGGCAGTAAAACTGGCAATCCTAAAATTCAGACCATTCCTCAAAGAAGGCCATTTGATGATAAGGACAGACAACACCACAGTCATGTGGTACATCAACAAACAGGGAGGCACTCATTCTTACCCCTATGCAGAATGACTTTGGACCTTTGGAATCTGGCTCTCAGCTACAACATCCAGTTACAGGCAATATTTGTACCGGAAAAGAGAACACCCTAGCAGACATTTTAAGCAGAACAACCTCGGATGCTCACGAATGGATGCTACACCCGGACATCTTCAAGGCCATCACAAAGAAATGGGGAATGCCACATATAGATCTATTCGCTTCCCCACAAAATCACCAGCTCAAAAAATTCTGCACAAGGACATTCCACCCACTTGCATGGAAGGTGGACTCTCTATCCTTCAGCTGGAAAGGCCTGACAGCATATGCATTCCCACCTCTTCCTTTGATGCACAAGGTACTACTGAAAATCAAAGAGGAACGTCCAAGGATAATCCTGATAGCTCGAACTGGCCAAGACAACACTGGTACCCATTGCTGAGGAGCATGTCTCGGGAGAAAATGTGGTCAATACCCCTGATGCCTCTGATGTTAACTCAGAACAACTACAACATCATACATCCAAACCTAAAAACCTTGCAACTGACAGCCTGGAACATCACATAGCAGTAACTAACCCAGACCTTTCACAAAGGGTTAAAGACATTATCCTTGAAGCCCGCAGACCTTCAACAAGAAGGAACTATGCAGGAAAATGGAAAAGGTTCGTCATTTGGAGTACTGAAAGAGGAAAAGATGTGTCGAACATAGATATTGCTAACATTCTGGAGTACTTGGCAGAGCTTCTACATACAGGCCTGTCCTATTCCTCCATCAAGATACATGCATCAGCTATTTCAGCAGAATACAGCTTTGATACTCCTGTCTTTTCACATCCTCTACTCAGGCAGTTTCTCAGAGGGATCAAGAATGTAAAACCTCCTAGGAAACCACCATTACCAGCATGGGACTTGAATTTTGTACTAGAAAAGTTGACACTACCTCCGTTTGAACCAGCAGCAACAGCAGATCTACAACACCTGTCATGGAAAACTGCTTTCCTGCTGGCTATTACTTCAGCAAGGAGGGTTTTGGAACTACAGGCCTTAATGGCAGTGCAACCCTTCCTAATCTTCCATCAAGATAGGGTATCCATGAGAACTAATCCTACATTTATGCCTAAGGTGGTATCCAGAGTGTCTTTAAACCAGGCAATCCACCTACCTACCTTCTTTCCCAATCCACAAAACAGAGGCGAAAGAATAATGCATACCTTGCATGTACATAGACAGTTACGCTACTACCTGGACAGAACCAAAGGTAACAGAAAAACTGACCAGCTCTTTGTAGCCTATGCAACAGGAAGGGAAGGAAAAGCAATTTCCAAACAGACAATCTCCAAATGGATAGGAAATTGCATAAGATTCTGTTACTCCTACCATGGAAAACCAATTCCACAGAACATAAGACCTCATTCTACAAGGGCTACAGCCACTACCACAGCTTTCTTAAGAGGAGTGGCAACCAAGGACATTACTGAGGCGGCTACTTGGACCTCCGTGCATACATTTGCCAAGCATTATAATTTACCTCTATATTCTAGATCCCGAGCAGGGTTTGCCACTGCTGTACTGCAAGGGATCCTGACTACACCATAATTATTATTCCTCCTCCCCTAGTTTGGCTATGGTATTCTACCCATTTGATATGACTGCAGATGCATCCATGAAGGACATAGTACAGTTTTGTACCTACCATAAATGTAGATGTCCGAACTGGATAGCATCTGCAGTCAGGATTACCCTCCCTCCTTTACCTCTGCGGTACTCCTAGGGTACTTACCCTCCTAATAGCTAGCTGGGGGGGGAGTCTCTTATGGTGTATTTGTTTGTATATATGTACATACATGTTTATTTTTTGTGTTTGCCTTCTACTATTTTGGAAACATTGGCATTTATCCAAAATTTAGCTTTCCAAGAGGGCAATTGGCATCTGGGGCAAGAAACACTGAGGAAAATGGCGTCGGCTGATGCCTTTATACTCGAAGACCAGCAGAGATGACGTCGGGTGAAGCGCGACATCAGCCGAAGCCGGACCCGGACTTTGGAATCCGGCCGACCGAAGGGCTGCCTGACGACAGGACAACCCATTTGTTATGACTGCAGATGCTATCCAGTTCGAACATCTACATTTATGGTAGGTACAAAACTGTACTTTTGTTATTCTTTTCATGGCAAATCTTTTTCTACTTCTGTTTTAGCTCATTACATTAGGGCTGTTGCCTCTTCTGGTGCTTTCTTCAATGGGTTGGACACCAATTCCATCCTTGAAGCTGCTACTTTGTCTTCAGTGCATGCGTTTACTAAGGATTGTAAGTTATATATGGTTTCTAGAGCCAGAGCAGGTTTTGCTGAAACCATTTTATATTGGTTTGTTGAGGACTATTCTTAACCTTCCACCTCTCATTATGTTTCTTGAGCTTTTTTTTTTTTTTTACTCTCCCTAATGATAAGAGTACTGAAACAGTGATGTAGAAAGGACATAGTACAGTTATGTAAAATCTTAACTATACAGTAGATGTCATTCTCTTCACTGTTGCAGTATTCACTCACTCCTTCCTACCCTCGTTTTGTTCTTTTTTTGTTTTGGGTTCCCTTCTGGCTGAAGGTTTCCCCTTTTTATTCTCCTTTTTTTTCCCTTCTGGATGTGCATGGACTCCTTTGTCCTATGGTGACTGTTCTATTTTGGAGCAATTTAGTTCTGGGTAACTGTATCTGTACATCACTTTTATGCCCTACATTCTGTGTGGGGAGCATGTGTGTGGCGTACAGCCACATACAAGATCATTAGGCTTTGGTATACTGGGTGAACATTGGGCTGCCCTGGGCAGGAGATCCCTAACATTAGGAATACTGCAGCAGTGAAGAGAAGGACATCTACTGTTAAGGTAAGATTTCACACAACTGTACTTTCTCCCATCAGGAGGAGGAGTGGTTATCTGCAACCAGTATTCCATCATCTTTGACATCTCCACTTTTGGACATGTGCCATTCTGCTCCAGAACTGCCCACTCAAGGTGGTCTCCAGTCTGCCCTACCTTTAGGGCTCCCTGTCTCTGCTGTTCACCCCTACTGTATTCTTCGGGGGGGGGGTCTTGGGCAAGAGGCAGTGCAGTAGGACGCACCTGAATTCTCCTGAAAAAATACCTCATCGAGGATACTGACTTGAATGAAGGAGAGGGATCCCCAAAATGTCCCTCTGACGATGTTTCTTTTGACAGACATTTGAAACTACCTCACCCGCATGGGCATTGGACTGCTAAAGCTCCATCTCTGTAGGAGTTTATATCTTTGGAGGTCTTCAGAGTGGGCTCATCCACATCCTGCATGATTCTTCCTCCAGATGCTGTTATTGACCTTGATCCGGGATTGCCCTTTTCATTCTTCCTCACCAGTGGATTTGGATCCGATCCTCTGATCCAACTTGAGCATATACATTGGACTTCGGATCCGGCTCTCGAGCTTCTCCCTCTATCCATAATGCTGCACTCTATCCCCAGCACCTCAAGATCTCGTTTGCCTATTTTCTTAAAACTTGTAGTTTTTCTGTCCATTTCCTCCATCAAGAGTTTTTCGCTGGTGTTAGGATTCCTTCTCTGTTTATTCTTATGTTTACTCAATTTGAGTATTCTTAGTAAGATTGTTGGCACCTTCCTTTCCTTACCTTCTTTAGGTATTCTCTGATATACCATAGCTAGTATTCCTTTTCCCCCCTTCCTTTCTTAGATGTTTAAAAAAAAAAAAACAAAATTGTATTTAATTTCTTGTTTGTGGTAAACTTGTTTACGCCATGATATTCTCCTTGGCCATGTCAGAGAAACCAACTGGCTTCAAAAAAATGTACTTCTTGTGGGCGTAAGATCCCAAACTCAGATGCACACAAGAAGTGCGTGTATTGCCTAGAACCTGATCATCTTGACACGACTTGTCCCATTTGCTCCACCTTTAATCCCAGGGTGTTATCGGACAGGTGCAGCAAATTGATTCTAAAAGGGGTGCTTCCTGCTTCTTCTGAGACTCAAATCCCCCTCAAAAACACCCAGATCAGTTTCCTCTGAGGAGATCCCTTCCTGTCCAAAGTCCCCAAGGGCTTCTTCATAGCCGCTGGACAAGATTAGAAACATTTCATATCCAAAACTTCTTGGGACGTCCTCTGATCCAAAGCCTTCATCGAATCTGAAAGGTTCAGCTCTTATTGTCGTGTCACGCTTGCCATCTACTTCTTTTTTGGATTCTAAGTCCTTGGATCTGAGATCCACTTCAGTCTGCAGAAGCCATACACCAGAGTAGGCACTGATATCTGTGTCACCTTCTCTGCCCACTCAACCTTTTCAGACTTTGAAGAAACACTCTAGACCCTCATCCACAATGTCTTCCTGACCTTCGACGGATTTGTCAGAGGAGGATGTGGATAGGATGATGCAGAAATTTCTCGAGGCTCAGATCCAGTTGGGGGTCCTGCCTGCTCAGTCCCCTCCTGGATCCATGAGTGCACCTAAGTCCATTCTCTCTTCTCTACTCTGACCAGTGGTTTCGGAGTCCCATGATATGAGATCCCCAAGAGGTTCTGCATTGGATCCAAAGAAGGTACTTTCCTCAAGTCAGATGGTATCCCTGACTGGTTTTGCTCTGATAACCCTCAGACCAGAGTGGGTCTCAGATCTGAGAGGTCGACGCCAGGTCTGAGGGGTTGAGTTCAGGTCCAAATTTGTCAGATCCATCCATTCCTGTTGGAGTCTTGGCCCTGGACAGTTGGATCCGATCCTCTCCTTGAGGATCAGCCTACCTTAGGAGGCTTTGGCTTTCAGGTGGGGGAATAAGTTTCCCCTAGTCCTTCAGGGTGGTAAAAAAGGCTTTCTCTCTTCACAGGGAACCATCTTCCCTTGTCTCGGATCCTACCCATCTCACATCTTAATTCCAAGCTCTGGGCCCATCAGACCTATCCCACAGGGACAGCTAGTTCAGGGAAGTCTCCAGACAGTTGTCTAGAGGAATCCCCCCTTCTGATACCTCTCTTAAATATCCTGTGGAGGAGGTCTTTCTGAAGAGGATGTGTAAGAGGAGACTCACAGACTTGCCCATGGAGTTTCTCACAGAAGACACTGATTTGATGAGGGAGAAGGATCCTCCTGATTGCCACCTGATGACATCTTCTTTGATATCCTTGAGATCCTCAAAACAGAAAGATGGCTGGTCTTCCCAGTCTCCTCCTCCTGAAGAGTCAGTGTTTCTGGAGGCTTTTGGTTCTGGACCTTCTACGTCTTTGGTGACCCACATGGCAGATGAACTGATTGACTTGGTTTCCTGCAGAGCTTGGAAGGAACTGGACTCTGTTAAACCTATTTCCAAGCACCTGGACAAATTTCTGTCCCTTTCTGCTGCTAGACCCCACTGGAGCAAGTGAGCCCCAGTTGATGCTATGGTGCTAGCGGCAGCCACCAAGAATGTGCTAGCTGAGCAGAGCTCTTCTGTCCATACACTGAACAGGTAGCCCAGAAAGATGGACAGATTTGGAAAGCAAATGTTCACTTCAACTATGTTCGCACTGAGGTCTCTAAACTACTTGGCTGCAGAGAGATTTGACTAAGGAGTTATTAAATACTGTATCAGAGTCCATGTTTGCTGAGGATTTCAGAAAGACTTCCTCTCAACTGACCACTCTGCTGTCCATTTCAAATGCATCAATGAGGCTATTCTCTCATGCAGCAGAAGGTTACTCACAAACAGTCGGTTTCAGGCATAGCCATAAGGAGACATGTGTGGATGTGGCTATGTGGTTTTGTAGAGCCCTTCAAGACGTCCTTTGTCAATGCCCCTTTGATGGCACTTCCTTGTTCAGGCCATCAGTTAAATACACGCTTACCTGGAGCAAACAAGAGGGAAAGACTCTGTCTTCCAGTTTTCTACCCCTCAACAGACCTTCTGTAGAAACGAATGAGATGGTAAGAAGATGTGGTTCCAAAAATCTCAGAGATCTTTCCAGGATTTGCATGGGGATAATTCTTCCAGAAGCAGAGGAGGAAATTTTAATGGAAGAACATCGTCCTAGAGGCAGAGGGGGTCTACAGAACTAGGGCTTCAGAGATTCCTTTTCTGATAGGCCCTATCAGCACTCTTGAAGTGCTGCCTGACTGTCCAACTCTGGAGGCATTCAGGGGTCATTTTTCTTTGCACCTAGATGCTTGGACAGATATTACAAAAGATTCATGTATGTTAAGAATCATATCCAGAAGTTACTACCATTTTCCCTTCCTTCTCCTACTCAAAAGAGGAAACTTCCCAACATTCCAACCAGTCAGAGGAAGGATGCAGTACAAGAAATGCAAAAGCTGATACAAAGAAGAGTCATCCAGGAGGTTCCCACCTGACCAGATAGGATTCGGAACTTACTTAACGCTTCTTTTTAATGCCAAAGAAAACAGGTGATCTAAGACCCATTTTGGATCCAAGCAAGTTGAACCAGTATGTAAAAAAGAGGACTTTCTGCATGGTTATGGTTCAGTCCATCCTGCCTCTTCTGTACAAGGATGACTGGATGTGCTCTACAGATCTCCAGAATGTGTACTATCAAATAAAAAATAGACAGGTGATCCAGGAGACGTTTACTGTTTTGGCTGGGAGCCGATCATTACCATTTCAGAGCACTGCTCTTTGGATTCATCACAGCCCCCAGGGTGCTTGCCACATGCATGGCAGTCATGCTGGCTTTCTTGAGGCTCAAGGGATTCCAGGTGTTTCTGTATTTTGACAATTGGCTCCTCATCACTCCATCCAGGCATAAACCTTTACAAGCCAGGGACTGCTTGCTCCAAGTTTGCAGCAGTTCAGGCATCCCAATAAACCATGCAAGTCAAATCTAGTCCTGATACAGACCCTGGAGTTCATAGAGACACTTTTGAATACTACAACTCATTTGGCGTCCTTACCTGTCCATCACATCACATCTTGAGACATCAGGTTCGGCCTGTAGTCTCTTACCCGTCTCCTCCCACAAGATTAGTATTACAAGCTCTGGGGTTAATGTCAGCTGCCGTATTTCTGGTTCCTCTAGCATGATTTTTTTATGTGAATTCTTCAGTGGACCTTGGCAGTACAGTACAGTAGTTCATTCTTTATCAGCGCCTGTCATTTCCCATAAAATTCGTTCCAGTCTGCAAACACCATGTTTGTTGGTGTATTCAGTCAGATCATCCTTTTCTAGGCAGACCATTCATTCTTCTGCCCCCAGTTGCCACAGTGACCAAAGATGCTTCTCAACTGGGGGGGGGCATGTAATCCTCTTGAGAGGCCAAATTGCATGTCAGCATCCTAGAGATGAGGGCAGTCCTGCTATCGTTGCAAACATTTTGAGATGTTCTCCCTCTGTGGGCTATTGCATTCCAAACAGACAACATGTCAGTAGTCTGGTACATCAACAAACAAGGAGGAACCTGATTTTACCCACTGCGCAGAGAGGCCATGAGGTTTTGGGTGTGGGCAATCGCTTCAGACCACTTTCTCTTTGCAACACACATACCGGGGAAAACCAAAGCGCTAGCAGACAGGCTCAGCAGATCCATTCTGAAGCCTCACTAGTGGTCTGTCAACCAGTTGGTAGCAAACATGATCTTCAGCCACTAGGGCCAGCCTTGCTGCCACCTGTTTGCCTCACCCCTCAACAACAAGTGCTGGAAGTACTTCACTCTGATCCCCCCTCTATGGGAGTCACTGAGAGATGCTCTGATTCATGACTGGCATCCAGGTTTCCTGTGTGCCTACCCTCATCTCCCTCTGATTTTGAAAAAGCAAGCAGGTGAAAGAACTCAGTCATCCTCATTCCCCCCCTTCTGACCTTGACAGGTATGGTTCCTCTTCCTATGGTCTCACCTGAATACTGGAACCCACTCAGGATCTTATGCGTCATCCTTCAAAAATTCAACACCCCAGTCTGCATGCCCTTAAGCTAACTGCATGGTTTCTCCACTTCCAGTAATAGACAGTCAAGGCTTTCTTCCCTAGTTTGCGAGATTATCTTGTCCTCCCAGAAGGATAATATCAATAAATTATACAGAAGCAAATGGAAAATATTTTCTGTTTGGGCCTCCAAACAGAATATCAACCCCTTTTCAGCACCAACTTCAGCCATTCTTCTTTTTGTAACAAGTCTTTTTAAAGAAGGGGCTGTTTTTTCTACAATTAAGTTTCAGATGGCAGAGATTTCTATTTTCGATTTTGAAAACAGTTCCCTTTCTCTGGCTTCATCCAGATTGTGTTGGGCCTTCATGGAGGATATTCTCTCCTCAGACCCCCCAATAAAGGACCATTCTCCTCCTTGGGACCTTACTGTAGTCCTTAAGGGATTAACTTAGAAACCCTTTGAACTGGCAGGCAAATGCGATTTGAAGCATCTTTCTTGGAAAACAGTCTTATTAGCTGTTACTTCAGCAAAAAGAATTTCTGATCTTTAGACCCTATCAGCCAAGCCTCCTTACATTATTTTCCATAAGGATAGGGTGTCCCTGCAGAACAACCCTTCCTTTCTTCCTAAAGTGGCAACGGAAAGTAACATTAACTAGTCCATGTAATTACCAGTCTTGTTTCCAAAATGTACGGAGGAGGGAAAGTACATGCTTCACCTCCTTGATGTGCACAGACAATTACATTTTTATCTTCACAGAACAAAGCAGTTCAGGAAGTCTTATCAGCTGTTTGTATCATTTTCCCCTAATCGCTTAGGTGAGGCAATATCTAAAGTTATACCAGCCAAATGGTTTACTGATTGCCCTTCATTGATTAATTCTCAAAAATACTAGATTTACCATGACCCCCTTGAGCTCACTCCACTTGGTCTGTGGCTACTTTGGTCAAGGACTTCCATTGATGACATTTTTTATAGCTACTTGGTCAAAGACTCATACTTTTGTTACACATTACAAATTAGACATCATCTCCAGAAGCAGAGCTTCTTTTGTTTTAACAGTTCTTCGACATGTCCTTCCATGAGGGCCTCCTGAAGGCTATGTAGCTGGGGCTCTGTCCCATTGGTGAGGAAGAATGAAAAGGACAACACCAGACTTATAAGTTATGTATTCACCGTAACTTGGCATCTGTGCTGTCCATTTTCATTCTTCCATACCTTCCCTCCCATCTGTCCTCCGTCTTTATTACTCCTGGAAGTATCTGTTAGATTGTATTGGAACCATTCAGTTCCAGGTTTGAGCCCTGACTTGTATGTCTACGTCTATCTGTGCTGTAAAATGGGAGATTAGGCAGCAAACCCAATCTGAGGTGTTGGGGATAGAGTGGAGCATTATGGGTAGAGGGAGGTGCTCAAGAGCTGGATCCGAAGTCCAGTATGCAGCTAAGTCAGATCCAAGGATTGGATCTGAACTCATTGGTGGGGAATAATGAAAATGGACAACACAGATGCCAGAGGGTGTGGAAGGAGCAATATGTTGGAATTGATTCCAAAGAAACTGGAGAAGATTTATGTCCTTCCCAGGGACAGCCAGTACTGGAGTAAAGGTCATGCCATTGATGCAATTGTGGCGGAGGTGGGTCCTAAGGACATCTTCAAAGAGAATTATTTGGTTCACTCACTGAATAGTTCTTGAGTATTGGATCATTTAGAGCAGTGCTCCTATACATTAGCCATGTTCATCCTGAGGGCTTTAAACTGTCTCACTCATTTGACAAGACTTTAGTTTGACATTGTGTTAAAAGTGTGAATGGTAGTTAAGACACAGCAGACTCAAGAGCCTCAGAAAACTCTGGAGACTCAGCTGTCTACATTACTGTTTATTGCCAGTGTGGCCCTTCATCGGCAGTGTTACCATAGCTGATGGCAAGTCCTGAGTTGCTGGTGCTGGTATTGCCATGCACCAACATACTTGGATGAGGTTGTGTAATTTTGCAGACTGCTTCAAGGCATCCTTTATTAATGCCCCCATTGACGGCACTTCACTTTTTGGTCTTAAGGTTAAGGACAGAAGGGGGGGGTGGAGGGATCTCTCTTTCAAAAAACCACAGGAGCAAGCTGGACAGAAAGACACCGTCTGCCATTTTAGTATGTTTTTCTAACCCTCGATGGACCTTCTCTCAGATCCAGAAGGGGGGGGTGGAGGGATCTCTCTTTCAAAAAACCACAGCAGCTTTTTCAGGAAGCTCCTTCTGAAGGTTCTTCCAGCAAGGAAGGGGATAACTGCATTGGGTGCAGTAACCACATGACAGGGGTGGTCCACAAGCACTTTTAGTGACCCTGAGGGGTTGCACAATTGTCCATCTTATTGAGGTAGCTGTGGTTTATTTGGCTCTACAACCAGAAGTTTGAGAGGCCATCACCTGAGACACATGGCTGTTAGAATCATATCCGGTGGCTATACAGTTCCATTTTTGGAAACTCCAAACTTAGATTGCAAACCTCTTTCAGACATGCTACCCCATCAGAGAAGAGAGGCAACCATTGAAATTCAGATTCTGTTAGTAAATTGAGCCATCCAAGAGTTCCCACCAGACCAATGTGGATTGTAGATTTAAGCAAGTTGAATCTTTTTGTAAAACAGACCTAGTTCCAGATAGTCACAGTGCAGTCCATTCTGCCTCTCTTGAGGAAGGATGACTGAATGTGCTTGAAGGACTTAAAGGATGCCTACCATCATATAAAGATAACAAGGTATTCCATGAGATTTTTGAGTTTCTGTCTTTCATTATCAGTTCAGAGTGCTGCCTTTTGGTCTCACCACCGATCTTCCCATGGGATGCTCACCAAGTGTATGGCAGTCATGGCAGCCTGGCTGATGCTGCAGAGGTTCCAGGTCTTCAGTTACCTGGGTGATTAGCTCCACACTGCCTCCAGAAGAGTATCCTTAGTCAGAGCCAGGGATATGTTACTTCACAACTGTGCAAGTTCCTAAGAGATCACAGTCAACTTTTAGAGGTCCAGTCTGTCCCCTGTTCAGACACTAGAGTTTATAGATTGCCACTTGGACACAATTTTTCAGATTGCAAGACTTCCAATTTCCAGAGTATTGACCCATCATTATTTAGCCATTTCATTGCTGTCTTACCGAAAGCCTCCAGCTTCCCTTGTTCTCAATCTGTTGGGATGCATGGCAGCCTCCATCTGCTTGGTTCCCCTAACGAGGTACTTTTGACGGGTCTGCACTCGACACTGGCAGTGCAGTAGCCCTACTTGACACTTCCACATTATGTTGACAAATGTCTGTTGAGATCAGATCAGGTGGTAGTTGGAGTTTTCCTTGGTGTCCACTGGGAGAGAGTCTCCTCCTTCAGCACAGTTACAAGGACATCTCACTTCGGTGGGGGTGTGCATTTTGATGGGAGGAATGTCCTGGCAACCTGGTTCACTACCGAGGTCAAACTTCACATAAGTATCTTGGAGATGAGAGTGGTCATCCTTGCATTGCAGGTCTTCAGGGTGTTCTTCCCAAGAGTGTGATCTCAGTTCAGATCAACAAGATGTCTGGTATCTGAATAAACAAGGGGAACCCATTCCTATCCTCTTTGTCGAGAGGCCGTGAGGTTCTGAAAGTGGGCAATTTCATCTCAGCGGTTTTTGGTTGTAACACACATCCCAGGGAAATCCCAACATATTGGCAGACAGTCTGATCATGAGTATTCTTTTTCATGAGAGGTCCCTGATTCCTAGAGTTGCCCTCTGTTTATTTGGTGCTGGGGCAGTCTGTGTTGTGTCCTTTTCACGTAGTCCAACACCAAGATCAGCAGTTGTTAAGCCTTAGTCCATCCTTTAGGGACAGTCAGCCAGGGATGCTGTTTTGTATGCTTGGTCTCTGGGTCTCCTGTATGTGTATCCTCCTACCCCGCTGATATTAAAGTTTCTTAGAAGGCAACCCATTGCAGAGCGACTGTAATCATCATTGCCCCTTTTTGGTCCTGTCAGGTATAGTTTCCTTTTCTATGGCTTCTTCTGAGCTACCTTCTTTGGGTCCACAATTCCATTCCGGATGTGGTTTCTCACCCAGCTGGTCTTGATTCACTCAACCTTCAAACTCTCAGGATAACCACATGGTTTCCCCGGTTCCCCTGATGGCCAGAAATTCCAAGGTTTCAGAGTGGTGCATATATTGTCGTCATCTTAACAAATGTCTTTGAGTAGGGTATATACTAATAAGTGGAAACATTTCACCTGTTGGGCTAACTCTCGAGGTTTGAATCCCTCTTCAGCCCCATTGGAGATGATTTGGGACTTCTTCACAAACTTGTTTAACTGAGGATCCAGTTGTTCTGCTTTTAAGTCTATTAAGCTACAATTTGCAGTTATTTCCAATTTTGACATTAATAGGGACAATATGCCATTTGCAGCTCTCAGAATTTTAAAGGCCTTTCTCAAGAGTACCCATTTGTTGAGTCCTCCGGTCCGGGACCCTGCCCCACCATGGAATTTGCTTTTCATGCTTTAGGTGATGGCTGCACATCCTTTTGAGCCTTCTGTTATGACTGACTTGAATTTATTGTCTTGGAAAACTTTATTCTTGGTAGCTTTTACTTCTGCCAAGTGTGTGTCAGAACTGGAGGCCCTCACTTTGGCATTGCCTTATTTGGTTTTTCATAAAGAGAGGGTGTCCCCCACGGATCCTGCTTTTCTCCTAAAGGTGGCTACAGAGGGTAATCTGAATCAGTCCATTAATTTTCCAGGGTGCTTTCCTGAATTTTCCAACAAAGGGGAATATTACTGCATTGTTTATGTCCATAGGCAATTGAGGTTTTATTTGGACAGAGCCAAGTCTTTCAGAAGTCTAAACAGTTATTTCTCTCCTTTTCAAAGGCCCGTTTAGGTCCGCCAGTATCTAAGGATGTCCTTCTATTCCTCTTTTGCAGTATTCTTTACATGGGGGAGTTGCCTGTCACAACAAGCCGATGTCATTGACCAGCATACAAAGGACTTTTACTACTTAGAGGTGCGTGGTACGTCACATATAAGCTGCTGTCAGACGTAGGCCATAAAAGTGACGTATGCGTGCGCCATTCTCAGATCTTCTTTGCCACCAGTCCGAGCTCTTCATCCATATATATGGTCTGCATGCTGAAGTGGTTGTTGTCTCAGCATTTCAGATAAATGCCACACTGAAGAATCCTTTCTTTACCTTTTTATTATTGTGGTTAGGTTTAATGTCATCCAAGAAAGGCAAATGTCAATGTGGACATCAGATTCCACATAGACAATCACCAGCAGTGCCTTTTTTGTCTTGGGCCTACCCACAATCATAGATCTTGTTCTGTCTGCTACGCCTTTTTGCCTAAAACTTTGCGAAGTAGGTAAGCTTCCCTTTCTATGTATTTAGAAAATTAGTGGTTGAAACTTCTTACAAAAAGTACTGTGGAGGATTCCTTGGGGCCTGAGGCTGAGGCGCTTGTGAAGCGGAAGGTCAAGATGCCTAGGCCTGAAACTTCAGCTGCACCTCCTGCAGTGGACGTCTCTCCCGAGGCAGTTGTTATCCTGGAAAAGCATTCAACCCCTATGTTTGGCTTACAGGCTGAGCCCGTAACAGAGGTTGCCTTGGATCAGGATGACAGCATGTCCTTGGAGGTACCACAGACATCCAGTGCAGATGTCCAAGGGGAGCCTAGAGTTGTGATTACTGAGGGCCCTAGAGAGATCTCACAAATATTGGTTAGGGATCAAGTTGATTCCAATATTATTGAGCTAGGCGTATGTCTAGTCCTCTGACCTTACATAGAACTGATCTGCATGCTAAGAAGAAAGACAAAACTAAGCATTTGTCACTTTCCACTGATCCACTAAAGGACTGGCAAAATTTTACACAGGGCATTTCAGTACTGGCCACACCCTGGGTTACCTCTCTTCAGAAAAGGGTTAGGGAAGAGGCTTCTTCGAGGAAGAATCCTCAGAGGATGAGTCCCTAGCTTATTCATCTCAGATCCCCTCCCCACTGGATTATGTTTCCATGGAGGAGGACTCCAGTGGTACTGACTCCCCAATGGAGGAGATTACTTTCAGTGATACCTCAGGTAAGATGAGGGAACATTTCAAATGGGATAGTTGTCAGATGCTTGAAGTTCAAAAACGTTACTGCAAATTACATCAGGTAGATTGTCCTAGTTCGTCAACCATACCTCTTGTCCTACCTGCATTTTTGGATGGATTTGCATCTTCCAGTAAGACTCCTGACTCCCAGCCTTCAGCACTTAAGAAACCAGACAGATTCTAAAAGGTGCCTGAAGACTTTAAGTTTCTTTTCAAAGCCCCTTCTGCTGACCCTTCTGAGGTCACTGTGGCTTTTGATAAGCCCATCTGGGTTAATTCCCTTCCTTCCTTCTGATAAAGATAGCAGACATATGGAGAAGTTAGGCAAAAAGGATACACTTCTGCTACCCTTGCCTTTACGGCTATCAGTTATCAAACACACACTTACTACATACACCTTGGAACTCTTGTCCCAACTTTCTAAAATTATTTCAGATTTGCCAGGCTCAGAGAATAAGTCTTTTGCCTTATCCCTGATTGGGGCATCCTCTCACGTGGCCCACCATTCAATAAAATGTAGTGACAATGCTGTGGAGGCTTTAGCTAGAGCAGCTGTCACAGGTTTGGTCCTGAGAAGATTTGTCTGGTTGAGACTTCATCCTTTACCAGAGGACAGTAAATACAAACTCATGGATGCTCCTCTGGACAGTCCAACTCTGTTTGGGCCTGCTGCTGCAGAACTGTTTAAAACCTTACAGGAGAATGGCAAAGAGATGCCGGAACTGAAACACATCCTGGTCTCCCCTGTACCGGAATTCCAAAGGAATTATTCTAAACCTGTGTGTGTTAGAAGACAGTCACAGCCACCTCCAGCTAAGGCTAAAAAGTCTGGTGAGAGACTTCAGCTACTTTAGGACTCCCCAGTAAGCCCCCTTCAAAAGCAGCCCTTTCCAGACAGACCATGGTCCATCTGACTATTTGGACCCCAAACCCCCCTTTCCCTTCCGACTCCAGCTTGAGAAAACGTTACACAGGATTATTGGCTGCTCTTCTTCATAAAAGGAGTTATTTCATGATCTAGAATTCTCTCCCACCTTGCAGGGGCATTCCACAACCTCCCAGAGACCAAGTACCACATTTCCCAAAGGTGCTGCAAGACTTGTTGGATCAAGGCACCATTCAACCTGTACTATCAAATCAAAGGGGAAAAGGGTTCTATTCAAGAATGTTCTTTGTATCAAGGAAAGAGGGTCCTTGGAGACCCATCCTGGACCTCTCCTACCTTATCATCTTCCTGAAAGTGCCTACATTCAGAATGCTTACTTTGCAAACGTTTTTCCCTCTGATCATCCCACAAGCCTATCTGGCCTCCATAGACATACAGGATGTTTAAGTACAAATCCCCATTCATCTTAATTACAGGAAAGTTTTACGATTCTCTGTAGCTTCCTGGCACTTGAAATTTTCTGCCTTGTCTTTTGGTCTTTCCACCGCTCCAACGGTATTCACGAAATGCCTATCCTCAGTTATTGCTTATTGCAGACTTCAGGGCATTCAGGTCTTCCCATTCTTGGACTACCTTGTCTTTCAGGCAGTCAGTCCAGGAACATTAGAGCACAATCTAAGCTCTGCCATTTCCATCCTACAGTTTCTGGGTTTCACCATAAATTACCAAAAATCTGCTCTCTCCCCATCTCAGGACCACGGTTTTCTGGGATGCAGGATAGAAACAGACCTTATGAAGGTCTCTCTCCACACTCAGAAGGCTCAGGAGCTCATTTCCTTTTCTCAAAGCCTCATTCCCTCTAACTCGCATCACTGCCACGAATTTTCTCAGAAACTGGGCTTAATGGCATCCATTATCCCATGCTTCCTCTGGCAAAACTGCATATGAGAAAACTACAATGGTTCCTGAAATCAGTGTGGATGCAGTATGCACATCTACTAGAGTTCCCAGTTCCCCTTCTCCCTTGCTTGAAGAGGGAGATTGCTTCGTGGATTCAACAGTTGACTGCCAACCCAGGTCTCCCACTCCACCCTTTGCCAGCTGTCCAGGAGATTTTCACAGATGCCTCAGACACAGGATGGGGAGCAGCTTTCAGCTCCATAAAAACACAAAGGACCTGACACCCCTCTCAAAGAAGGGAACATATCAGGATAAAAGAAATGAGGGCACTGTTACTGGCTCTTTAGATCTTTCAGTCCCTCTTAATTCCAGGTCCTCTAAAAATTTTCACAGACTACATGACCATTCTCTGGTATGTGAAGAAGCAGGGAGGGACAAAGTCTTATCTCCTTTGCAGAATAGCCCTGCAAGTGTGAGAACTGACTGCCAAACTTCAGACTCGACTCCAGGTTGTGTATATCACTTCCCAGCCTGAATGTAGTGACAGACACCTTGAGCAGGTCCGAAACACAATCCCACGAATGGATGCTTCGCAGTGATGTGTTCCTGGACATTGTCCACAGATGGGGTATTCCTCAAATTACCTTTGTGCCCCCCCTCCATGAACAGACAACTTCCACAGCTTTGTGCCAGAGATCCACATCCTCTGGTCGGGAAAGTGAATGCCCTCAGCTTTTCATGGAACGGGTTGTTTCTGTATGCATTCTGTCCCCTTCCTCTCATTCCAAAATTCCTGCTAAAGATTCAGCAGGACAAACCAAAAATCTTAATGGTAACTCCCTTTTGGCCAAGACAACATTGGATGTTGTTCGTGTTTCACTGTTGCAGTCATCACACTTGGGTTATTTGCCTGCAGGTAGCCCTCAGTCAGCCCGAATACCAGAGACTTAGTACTTCTGCATCGGATGTTGTTGCTTCTTCCTTAACGTCAGGGGTATGAAAACAGGCAGCCAACGCCATTACATCAGTCTCTCTTGCCAAGGAGGAGCCCGAAGCAGGAGCAGTTTGCAAGTGCCAGTCAGCCACTACCTGCATTTTTCGTTTTCGAGTTGAATAATCCTGAAGTCTTCTAAAGCTAAGTACCCCGTTGGGGATCCTTTTTTTCTTGCTCTAACCGATGTCAGAAAAAGTTAACAATTGTCTTGCCTGTGGAAAGCAAATACCTCACAGAGATTTTCATTCTTACTGTGTCACCTGTTTAAGCTCAGACCACGACGTCCCTCGCTGTCGCTTTTGTGCCTTGTTTCACACCTGAACCATTCATCATCGGGCTCTCTTTGTCACTAAATTCTTTCACTCTCGTTCTCTGTATTCTGAAATGGCTTCGGTAAGCAATCTGACTACCGATTTTCCAAAAAAATGTAAAGATAAAGACAGAGACAGACTGCATAGGTCCAAAACTGCCAACGATGCTTCCGTTAAGCTATTCGTCATGCGCCGGTACTCAGTGAGGCGCCTTTGCAGTCCCTGATGCCCGCTTCAGTGGATTCGCAGGCCTCTGCTGAGACCTATTCGGAGTCGTATGCCACGAGATGCTTCTTCGACTGTGGAACCAGCAGCTATCTCTACCTTGGATGGGTCCGGAGCCGCTGTGCAGGCACCGGCTTCTGAGGCAGTTTTTCGCTCTACCGATGTTCGAAACAAACAGACGACTTCAATTTTAACCAAAACTACTGAGTTTCTTAGGCCCAGAGTACACACTATGCCTAAAAAACCGACAACCAAACTGCATGCTCAGGCACCCATGCCACAAAAACAAATGCTTACAATGGCTGAAGACCTTATTACACTGATTAGGGGAAGTCAGCCTTCCCCTGCAGAGACAAAGAATCTAGTCCCCTTCAGGTTCTACAGACCAGGAGTCCGATGACTCTGACCTTTCTGATTTTGAAGACATGCCCTTATCCGCTTATGAGGATTCAGATGCAGAGGAATCTATTCCTTCTGCCTCCCCTCCAGAGGATTTTTCTTTTGGTGAAACCATGCATACTTTAAGAGAGCATTTCCATTGGGAATGCCAAGACTATCCTCAGTCCAAAAAGAGAGTCGGAGAATATTTAGAGTTGCCTCAGCACAGATCTTTAGCTATACCTCCTGTCCTGGATGTTGTGAATGATGTTTTCATGGAATCCAGTCTTACTCCTGACACTTTACCTCCTGCCCCTAGGAAACCAGACAGGTACTACAGAGTACCTGGTACTTACAAGTTTCTTTTTAAGAATCCTACTGCTGACCCAGAAATCATTTCCCAGGGGCCTAAAGATATCAAGGCTACTACAGCTAAGAATCCCACCCCTTCGGACAGGGATTCCAGAGCTTTGGACAGATGGGGTAAGAAGGTATATACCTCTGCAACTCTTGCTATCAGGACATTGAATTGCCAGTTTCACATGCTGAAATACCAGCAACATATTATGGAACTTATTAAACAAAAAGTGGTAACTTTCCCAGATTGCGCAGAAGATAAAGAATTGCAGGAGCTTATGCATTCTACAAACCAAGTCAGTAAGCATACTTTGCAGTGTGGCTTTGATGTCCTAGAAGCATCTTTCAAGGCATCAGTCACTGGCTCTGTACTGAGAAGGCATGTTTGGCTGAAGGAGCAGACCTTGCCAGATCATGTCAAATCTAAATTACTTGATGCGCCTTTGAATAAGGACTGTTTGTTTGGCACCAAAGCAGAAGACGTTCTTAAAAGATGGAAGAAAAAACGAAATCTATGCAGATTGTTAAAGAATTCCTACAAGTGCAATCCCCTAGATTCAGTAGGCATTGCCCTTCAAAGCACTGGTCCTTTCCAGCCCCCTCCAGGCCTTCTCAAACAAGGCCCAGAGGAAACAGACCACCCAGACTACAGTCTTAGGGTATGCAGAGATCTAAGCAGTGGAGTGCCCCCACCCATAAAGCAGGGAGTGGTAAGCCACCTCCTTATGGAAAAAGCTCACAATGACTTCTTCACTCTACTTCCCAGCCCTGTCCAATTGCTTGTGCTCCTAGGAGGAAAACACTCCCTTCTTGCAAAAAATTGATGTCCATCACTCAGGACCGATGGGTTCTCAACCTTGTATCCCAGGGGTACAAATTTTATTTCTGTTCACTGCCAACCCCAAGCGGGTTTCCAGACCTTCCTCCAAACCAGTGGGCAGAGGCTTAAAACCAAGTACTTTCCCTGCTCAATATCAGAGCTATTCAGCCTGTTTCAGTAGAACAGAGGGGTCAAGGATTCTACTCCAGACTCTTCCTGGAACCCAGGAAAGAGGGCTCTTGGTGCCCAATCCTGGATCTTTCAATTCTCAACACCTTCCTGGTGGTACAAAAATTCAAGATGTTTGTCCTGCAACAGCTTCTCCCTATGTTAACCAAGGATGCCTGGTTAGTCACCCTGGACTTAAAAGAAGCCCATCTGCACATCCCCATAAGGGAGTCGTGCAGGAAGTATCTACATTTCAGGGGTGGGATCTATGCATTATCAATTCTCTGCACTTCCCTTTGGCTTATCTACTGCGCCCATGGTATTTACAAAATGCCTGGCTCCGGCCATTGCATACTGCAGGAGAAATATCCAAATTTACCCCTACTTGGATGACTGCTTGATCCCAGCAGACAGTCAGGAATTGCTGCTATAGCACCTGGCATTTGTAAAAAGCCTTCTCACTTCATTGGGGTACACCATCAACGAAAATAAATCACAACTGGTACCCAGTCAAAAGATTGTATTCCTGAGAGCAAGCTTAGACACAACTTCCCAGATGAAATTCCTCACTTCAGAAAAACAGGTCTATCTGGCAGACTACTTCAAACAAATGGCCTCCAGAACCCAGCTATCTGCAAGAAAAATACTGCAAGCCCTAGGGTTTCTGGCCTAATGTATACTGCAAATTCCATATGCAAGACTGCATATGAGGAAGCTTTAATGGTACTTAAAAAAGTCTTTGGTGCCAATATTCTCAAGACCTGGAAACAGTCATTCCTATCATACCTTGTCTAAGACAAGAGTTCCTTTGGTGGGAAGAAGCATGCAGCCACAACAAAGGACTGCCATTTACTCAACCCCACGCTGCCCAGACCCTGACCACAGACACATCATACTGTGCATGGGGGGCTCATGTGGCTGACAAATGTATTCAGGGCTACTGTAGCCCAAGTCAAATTCATCTGCACTTCAACCAAAAAGAGATGCTAGCTGTACAGATGGCCCTGACAGCTTTCAGATCCCTACTCTTTCCAGGACAACTGCTGATAAAAACAGACAACACCACAGTTATGTGGTACATCAACAAGCAGGGGGGAACCCATTCTTACCCACTCTGCAGGTTAGCCATGGCCCTGTGGAACATGGCCTTTGACATTCAAGTCCATATACAAGCTCAATTCCTGCCAGGCAAACAAAACTCACTGGCAGATGACTTAAGCAGAAGTCTCCTGGACCAACACGAGTGGAAATTGGAGCCCAGCACCTTCAACCTTCTGATTCAGAAATAGGGGACCCCAGAGGTGGATCTCTTTGCCTCCCCCTACAACCACCAGCTAAGCAAATTCTGCACCAGGAACCCTCACAGCAGGGCCTGGAAAGTGGATGCCCTGTCCTTTCAATGGGAAAACCTCTCAATCTATGCCTTTCCCCTTCTGCCCCTTCTCTCAAGAGTATTACTCAAGATAAAACAAGACAGGCTAAGGACAATTTTGATTGCCCCAGACTGGCCACCCCAGCACTGGTACCCACTCCTGCGCAGCCTGACGATGGTGCCACCCTGGCACCTACACCAGACCCCAACCCTGCTCTCTCAGCAGGAGGGACAGATTTTACATCCACAATTGCAAACCCTAAATCTTGCAGCCTGGCTTATTCCTTGAATACGGGTCTATATGACAGTATCGAATGGACTAAATAGGGAATGCTATTTAGTCGATCCGATACTGTCGAAATGGCAAGATAGCAAAGTCACGGAACATAGAATTTTTTCCCAGGGAAAAAATTTGGTGGACCGTCTTCGGGACTTTGTCATTTCCTCCACTATGGTGCGATGTCGGAGTTGGTATATTTAAGTAGGGGGGCTGTGGGGGCATAGCCCCCCACATTGGGGGGTGTGGGGGGGGGCAAAGCCCCCCATTTAAATTTGTGTTTAATTTTTTTTACGGGGCAGCGAATTTGTTCCCTGGGAAAATATTTGCTTTCCGTTTGTTCGATAATTTGTTGTTTAGATATTATCGGTACGATGAAATAGTGTTCGCTGTTTTCATTGTATAGGTTCATAGAGGTTCATAGATTAGTACTAGTGCACCTTGTATTTATAAGGCAAACACCTTAACCATTAGGCCACCCTCCCAACCCTGATATGATAATATAATATAGACGCTTGAATACTCCACCAGCAACCCTAAGCAAACAGGTGCTGGATATCATCCTTGAAGCCAGAAGGCCCAGTACAAGGAAATCCTATGCTGATAAGTGGAAAAGGTATTGTTCTTGGATTCAGTCTAAAGGAAAGGACACAGCACTGTCCTCCTTACCTCTGATCCTGGATTACCTAGCAGAACTACTCCACAGAGGCCTATCCTTCTCCTCCATTAAGATCCATGCCTCTGCCATCTCAGCTCATTTCAATACTGAGCCACGTCTGTTCTCTCTCCCTCTCATTAAACAGTTCCTGAGGGGGCAAACAACTTACGTCCACCAAGGAGAGCACCCACCCCTGCACTTTGTACTGGAAAAGCTCACGCTCCTCCCTTTTGAACCTGCTGCTTCAGCAGAGTTAAATTTCCTCTCTTGGAAAACAGCCTTGCTTCTAGCCATCACTTCAGCTAGAAGAGTGTCTGAGTTAAAAGCACTGATGGCTGTGGAACCCTTCATTACTTTCCATGCTGACAGGGTTTCCCTCAGGACTAACCCTTCCTTTATGCCTAAAGTGGTGTCCAGTGTGACTCTCAACCAATCCATCCATTTGCCAACCTTCTTCCCTAACCCTCAAAATAAAGGGGAAAGGATCCTGCACTCTTTGGACATGCACAGACAGCTCAGATTCTACCTTAATAGGACTAAGCCTTTCAGAAAATCTGACCAGTTGCTAGTCAGCTTTGCAACAGGGGCAGAGGGCAAGGCCATTTCAAAATAAACCATTTCCAAATGGATAGCACACTGCATCCATTTCTGCTACAAGCACCATGGAAAACCAACCCCCTGAGGGGGTCATAACACATTCCACTAGGGCTACATCTACCTCTACAGCATTTCTCAGGAGAGTCCCTACCAGGGACATCCTGGAAACTGCTACCTGGAGTTCTGTACACACCTTCACCAAGCATTACCACCTGCCTATCTTTTCCAAATCCAGAACATGTTTTGCTACAGCAGTCTTGCAAGGCCTACTAGCCAGCCCTAACTCTTCTTGGCTGCCTCCACCCTTCCTCAGCTTTGGGAATCAACCCAAGTGTGATGACTGCAACAGTGAAACACGAAGAACATAGTAGAGTTGTGTACACTTACCATAAATGTAAATGTTTGAGTGTATTCACTGTTGCAGTCCTAGTTTCCCTCCCTCCAACCCCCTGGTTTTCTATTTCTCTCTATCACTATTCCTACTGGTATTGGTATTTAATTTTTACTGGTGGTGTTTTCCCCACCATTTCCTAACTCCCTGTTTGGAGGCTGCTGACATTTGGTGCAAGAAAAACTGATGTAATGGCGTCGTCTGCCTGTTTTTATACCCCTGACGAACTGACGTCAGGGAAGAAGCGACAGCTTCCGATGCAGAAATACTAAGTATCTGATATTCGGGCCGACTGAAGGCTACTTGCAGGCAGATATCCCAAGTGTGATGACTGCAATAGTGAATACACTCGAACATCTACATTTATGGTAAGTGTACACAACTGTACTTTCCCCATACTCCTGCATTTAGCCAAGGGCAGTCACCACAAGTTGCCCTACTGAGTTGACCTTATCACAACACAAAGGAACTCTCATCCATCCCCACTTATCTGCTCTTTAGCTGACGTTGTTGGTGATAAGGTATTGATTCCTTTCAGACACCTTTTTTCAGAGGACATGCTTAGGGTTCTGCAGAATGCCAGGAAACCTAATATTAGGAAATCTTATTTGTCCAAGTGGAAGCGATTTTTCACTTTGGTGTCTTTCTCATATCCAGGACCCATTTACATTGGAAGTCCCACTAGTTCTCAAACCTGTGTGAATTGCTGGATGCTGGCTTAACTTGCTCTTCAGTAAAAGTGCTATTTCTGCCTGTCTGCCTCTTTCTCCACCTTTAGCCTGTAGATTTGAGGCTAAACAATTCTTAAAAGGTGTCCTTCACATGAGACCCCCCCCCCCCCCCAGGATCTTACCTTTGTATTGGAGAAACTGACTCTAGCCCCCTTTTGAGCCAACAGCTTCTGCTTCCTTGAAATCCTGCTCCTTGAAAACTATTTTGCTGCTTGCACTAACCTCAGCCAGAAGAGTTTCTGAACCCAGCCGTTATGGCTTCTCCTCCTGTTTTGGTATTCCAAAGAGACAGAGTGTCTCTTCGTACCAACCCTTCCTTTATGCCTAAAGTGGTAAATGAATTATCTCTCAACCAGTCCATTCATTTACCTACACTTTTCCCTTTCAACAAAACTCTGCAGAGAGGATTCTGCACACTTTGGATGTGCACAGACAGCTTAGGGTAATTATACCTTGACAAAACAAAGAATATCAGGAAATCCGACCAGTTGTTTGTCTCCTTTCACCCAAAAGCTTTAGGACTTCCTGTCTGTAAAGATATTTCTTTTTGCTTATGAGCACTATGGAAAGAGCCTTCCTTCTCCTGTTAAGGCGCACACTGCCAGGGCTGTTGCTTCCTTTGGTGCCTTTTTCAAAGAACTGAACACTAATTCCATTCTGGAGGCAGCTACCTGGTCTTCAGTCCATACCTTCACCAAACATTATAGACTGGACATTTCTAAATCTAGGGCAGGGTTTGCCAGGGCTATTCTACAGGTTTCTTGGAGAGTTCCACTGCCCCTTACCTCCTCCCTTTCCTCTTGAGCTTTGGTATTCTCCCTCATGTACAGAATACTTCAACAGAGGAATAGAAAGACATATATGTCCTACTCTACACTTCTCTTCTCTGTTGCAGTATTCTATCCTTCCCTCCTTCCCCCTGACTTGGTTCTTCCTTGGATGTACTTAGCCTACATACTTCCATTAGATGCATGTTCCACCTGGGGCACTCAGTTCTGAGGATAGTGCATGTGTATATCACTTTTATAGCCTACATCCAACAGCAGCTTATGTGTGATGTACCAAGCACCTCTTAAGTAGTGAAAGTTGTTTGTATACTGGCAGATGGACATTGTGGCAGGCAACTTCCTCATGTAAGGAATATTGTAACAGCGAAGAAAAGGGCATCTTTTATGGTAAGATTTTACACAACTAATCTTTACTGTCTCCAAGTGGCTATCTGATTGTATTTCCTTTGGGTATAGTTTGAAAGGAAGTTCCTTGCATCGTAAACCAAAAGGTCATTTTGCTAGAGCTGTGGTTACTTTTACAACTTTTTTTTCCCTGGAGGTGTTTTAGATGATGATTGTGCAGCTGCCACTTGGGTGGGTCCTCACACATTTGTGTCTCCCTACAAATTGGGCATTCAGTCGAAGTACAGAACCTCTTTTTGTTATACCTTATTGCATAGTATAATTTTTGTTAGACCTTCTTAGTGTTTTACGTGACTGGGGAACCTGTCCCACAGGTTGACTCCAGGTGCAAAAGACAACATCGAATAGAAAAGTTATATACTTACCATAATGATAGATCTATGTTGTCTCTTTCAGTTTGGTTCAACCTTTCCTCTCTCCTGCACCCACCATTGTGGCGAATCTCTCAGTCATGAGATGACTGAGTCGGGGAAGTTGATTTTCCTCCCTTGTTAGGATCCTCGGTGTTTAGGATTGAGTGATGCAGGCTTGGGCAGAGAGGGGCAAACACAATGTGAGGTAATCTTAATTGAGTGGGGGATTGTGGGAGAAGGAGGTGTGACTCAGCGGGCTGACATTTTTGGAATATTGCTGGTCTCTGATCCAGTAACCCACAGGATGAATCAGATGGAAAGAGATAACATGGCTCTATCAGTACTTACATATTATCGCAACCAGATAACAGAGTCACTACGTGAGATTCTAATTCCCACTTTTACCACACAATGTCAGTCTTTGTATGTGTCTTAAGTATAATGCGTGTATGATCTGAAGTAGTTGACTTCATTTGATCTTCAACCTGTGGGTTTCGGATCCGAATCGGATCTGACATGGCCGCATTTTCCAGCTACTGATTCGAGCTCCCAGCTCCTCCCCTTCCCTCCTTCCTCCATTCAGATCACTTTTGTCGCTCGTGAAGCAACAATCTCTTAGCGTTAGTTGGGTTTTTGTTAGTAAAACTTTGTAAATGTTTTGCTAAGTTCTCTCTCTTTTTTTTCTTTCTTTACATTTTCTTTACCTCTCCGCAACAGAAGTCAGTCAAAAAAAAAATTTTTTTCTTTCCGTTTCTTCTCTGTCTTTCCTATCAAGTGTGTGGGCCTTTTTTTAGGGATGTCAGAAGCCCGTAAATCAGGGTTCAGAAAATGCACAGTAAGCTTTCCCCAGCGGATGGCCACACTCTGTGTGTGGTGTGTTTGGGAGCAGTGCACCTTCAGACCTACTGTCCTATCTGTTCTGGGTTCAACCCCAGAGCATTGAAGGACAGGCAGGACAAACTAGTATTAAAAGGCCTACTTCCCACCTTGGGGACAGTAGTGCTTTCATCCCCCTGTAGGGGAACAGCAGCAGCTGCATCTTCTTCCTCCTCCCTGGCCTCTGGGACTCAAACTGCCACTAAGAGGTCCATGGAGGGAGAGAAGGCCAAGAAGGACAAGCCTTGAATGCGGTCGGTTCAGGCAAGTCTGCTACCGAAAGTGAGGCCTCCATCCAGGCCTAGGTCTCCTGGGCTACAGTCTCCCAGATTCTCCCCAGAGCCAGAGGAAACCTCTATCCTGTCCCCAGTTAGGTCTTCTCCCCACCGGCATTTCAGACCTATTTTGGTGGCATCTTCTTCCCACTCCATCCGAAGCTTGAGTGAAGCGGAGATGGACAAGATGATGCAGAGATTTATCCGCACTCATATCCAGATGGGGGTCTTGCCTGCACCCTCTCCCTCTGGAGGGGTGAGCTTGCAGCCTCTTTACACCTATAATTCCTTCTCCGATCCGATCTTCGGTTTTGGAGTCTTTGGATCTGAGGACCCTCGGGGTCAAGAGGTCGGCGCCAATGGTTACATGTACCTGGACGCCAGCCGTTGCCTTGAGCATGTCGGATCCGATGAGTTTGGATCCGAGCTCTCAAAGCCGTAGTCTTGGAGTTGGATCCAAGGGGGTGCTGTCAGCTCCAAGCGTTTCAGAGCCGTAGTATCCCTCTTGGCATCTCTGCTCCTAAAGCCTCTGCTCTGACTCTCCTGCCATGTCAGAGCGGGACAGCCCCCAGTGGTATCTCCCAGGAGGTTTGTTCCCCTTCAGCCTTTGACATGGTGGAGAGGATTCTCTCGGTTTTGAGACCCTTGACTATCTTAGTGTTGGTCTCTGTCCAGACCCCTTCGACTTTGGGTGCAGTCCCGATCGTCTTGCCCTCTCATGGACAGCCCATGACCATCCTGCCTCTGGATGCTCCCCACGGTTTGCGAGTCCACTCCAGAGACTCCCACTGAAAGGTCCCTCACAAATGGATGTGTAAGAGGAGGCGCTTGGACTCTCCACTAAATTCTCTCACCGAAGACACTGACTTGGAGGAAGGGGAAGATTCTCCAAGGTCACCCCCCGAGGATGTCTCCTTTGGAGACATCATGGAACTCCTCCACCGGGGGGGGGGGGGTCTGCCCCAAAACTGACCTCTGACAAGTCATTGTTCTTGGAGGTGTTTGTCATGGGCCCATCTACCTCTTGGATGTCCCCTCCTGCGGATCCTTTAGTGGATCTTATAACATCTAGGGCATGGAAGGAACCGGACACCATGGAGCCCATCTCTAAGCTCTTGGACAAGGTCTTGAGTCCCCCATCAGACAGGACGTGCTGGAATAAGGGGTCCCCAGTGGATCCTATGGTTGTGGCAGCCACGACCAAGAAGGAGCTCATGCAGGAGAGCTCCATGGTTCACCCTTCTGATCATGAATCAAGGGTGATGGACCATTTTGGGAAGTGGGTGTATGTTTCAGCAACCTTCTTGGTAAGGGCGCTGAACTACATGGCACACATCATTCGATTACAGCAAGACTTGGTCAAGGAAGTCGCTGAGTCAACCCTGGCGTCCATGTCGGCAGAGGACAAAAAGAAGTTTGCACAAATGGCCATTCTTAAAGCAGTTTCAAATACGTCCATGCGCCTGTTATACCACACTACGGAGGGAGCCGCAAGAGCTGCCAAGACAGGTGTTGCCATCAGGTGCCATGCCGATGGTTCTTCCCTTTTTGGGAAATCTGTTAAAGAGACTCTGGTCTAGAGTGAGTAGGACGGGAATACACTGTCTGCCATCGGAATCTGCTTCACCTCCCCTCAACGATCCTTTTCCAGGAATCAGTGAGGGACGAAGAAGATGTGGTTCCAGACGTCTCAGGCATTTTCCCTGGACACTCAGGACTCACCTTCCCCCAGAGGCAGAGGGGGTTATGGCAGACACCGCCCGAGAGGCAGAGGGGGTCTTAGAAGCTTCAGGTCCTGAGGAACCTTCTCGGAGAAACCCAGGCAGCAGCCCTGAAGGGGTGACCAACTGCTCATCTCTGGAGGCAGTCAGGGATCGCCTGTCGCTACACCCAATGGCATGGGAGTCCATTAAAAGAGATCGCTGGGTGTTGCGAATTATATCCAGAGGATATGTCATCCCATTCAAAGAACTACCACGATCGAAGAAACATCTCTCAGATGCCCCACCCACACAAAAGGAGGAAGCAACACTAGAAATAAAAAAGCTGTTAATCAAACAGGTCATCCAGCCTATCCCCCCAGACCATTCCGGATCAGGCATTTACTCCAGATTCTTTTTAGTGCCAAAAAAAAACAGGGGACCTCAGACCTACCCTGGATCTGTCCACCTTGAACCTGTCGGTAACCAAAATGAAATTCCGGATGTTCAGTCTTCTTTCCATCCTGCCCTATCTGCAGGTGAACGATTGGATGCGCTCGATATACCTCCAGGATGCGTGCTACCACATCAAGATGGACAGGCACTCTCAGAGATTCCTCCGCTTCCGGTTAGGAGTCAATCATTATCAGTTCAGAGCCCTTCCCTTTGGTCTCATCTCAGCCCCCAGGGTGTTTACCAAGGTGATGGCGGTAGTAGCGCTCACCTGAGGCTTCAGGGTATTCAGGTCTTCCCTTAACTGGGTGATTGGCTCTTTGCTGCCCCTTCCAAGCATCTATTTTGTCAGGCCAGGGCTGCTTTTTTCACCTAGGAAACAAACTGGGCATCACCATAAACCAAAACAAATCTCCACTGGCCCCAGTTCAGGTTCTAGATTTCATATGGGCTCGGTTGAACACCGTTCAAATGAAAGTTTTCCTCACCCTGGATAGGATATGCAGTTTGAAGATGCATGTCCTGTATGTCCTTCAGGTCCAAGTTCTGACGGCAGAAGTAGTTCTAAGAGCATTGTAGTCTATGGTGGCAATGATCAACCTGTTACTTTTAGCACACCTTCATATGCGAATTCTCCAGTGGACCCCTTGATGTTCAGTGGTCCGTGTTAGATCTACCTTTGTCTCATTCCATTCTAATTTCCCGAGTGTGCAGGGACTCTTCAGTGGTGGATTCAGTCCCTGGACCTGCTGAAGGGACGTCCTTTTCTTCCGGCCTTTCCCAAAGCCACTGTGACCATGGATGCCTTCCAGCTAGGGTGGGAGGGGGGCATTGCTCGGGAAGGACAGTCCAAGGCACATGGTCCCCATCTGAGACCAATTTGCATATCAACGTCCTGGAGATAAGGGCGGTTCTTTTTGTGTTGCAGGCCCTTCATGCTCAACTTCCTCTAGGAATGATCGCAATTCAGATGGACAGTATGTCAGTGGTTTGGTATATCAACAAACAAGGGGGAACCAGATCTTATCCCCTCTGTCGCGAAGCCATGAGATTGTGGAAATGGGTGATCTCCACCGGCCGTTTTCTGGTGGCAACGCACATTCCGGGATGGTCCAACATTCTAGCAGACAGGCTCAGCAGATCTATCCTGATGCCTTACAAGTGGTCTGTGAATCCTTCAGTAGTGGGACAGATCTTTCAAAAGTGGGGTCATCCCTGCTGGGATCTCTTCGCATCTCCTTCCAACGCAAAATGCTGCAAGTTCTTCGCTCTGAACCCCTCATGGGGAAGCCCCCAGAGATGGAGTAATTCATGCTTGGCGTCCCGGACTTCTTTATGCTTATCTTCCGTTATCCCTCATGTTGTAGTTTCTTCAGAAATCTGGCAGACTGGGGAGCACTGTGATCCTTATTGCCCCCATTCTGGCCTCGCCAAGTCTGGTTCCTCTCCCTATGGTGTCATCTACTAGTTCCATCATGGACGTTGGATCCATTTCCAGATCTTATCTCTCATCCCTCAAGGATTCCTCATCCAGACCTGGGCAGTCTGAAGCTCTGTGCTTGGCTGCTCCAGTTCCCATGATTGCTAGGACTCCTGGTTTATCTTCTCCGGTTAAGGATATTTTGATGGCGACTCACAAGTCTTCCAGCAGAAGGGTGTATCATAGCAAATGGAAACTTTTCTGTATATGGGCCTCACAGCATGCCTTGGATCCTTTTACAGCTCCATTGTCTGCAGTACTAAACTTTCTGGCGGGAATTTTTCATCAAAGGGCCAGTTTCTCCACACTGAAAGTTCAATTGGCTGCCATTTCTAATTTTCATGTGGGGGAAACCATGTCTTCTTTAGCTTTTTCAAAACTTTGCAAGTCCTTTCTACTTTGACCTCCAGTTAAGGATCCAACTCCCCTCTGGGACCTTACCCTTGTGCTCCAGGCGTTAGTCTCCCCACCTTTTGAACTAGCAACTTCGGTAGATTTACAGTATCTATCCTGGAAGACTGCTTTTTTGGTGGCCATTATTTCTGCAAAGAGAGTGTTGGAACATCAGGCTCAATCCATCAAGGCTCCATATGTAATATTTCATAAAGTTAGAGTTTCTTTGCAGGCTAACCCTTCCTTCCTTCCCAAAGTAGCATCGGAGGCAGATATTAAACAAACTATTAATTTACTAGTGTTTTTCCCAAATTTTCAAAATAAGGGGAATATAAATTGCACTTGTTGGATGTTCATAGGCAATTGAGAGTTTACTTGCACAGAACTAAAGCATTTCGTAAATCAGATCAATTGTTTGTTTTTTACTCAAGACCTTTCTTTGGGAAACCAATTTCTAAAGTGACAATTGTTCGTTGGATTTCCCAGTGCATTATTCAAGCATATTCTTCTAGAGGAATTTCCCCTCCGGATCAAGTAAAAGCGCATTCTGCCAGGTCTAGGGCTACTTCAGCGGCTTTTTGGTCCAGAGTGTCACTGGATGATATTTGTTCTGCAGCTACATGGTCCTCCTCTCATACCTTCATTTCACATTACAAATTGGATATTGTGTCAAGGAACAGGGCATCCTTTGGCTCCGCGGTGCTCTGGAATATCCTTCCATGAGGCCCACCCAGGTGTTTGGTAGTTGGGGAATCTGTCCCCACAGGTTGAAGATCAAATGAAGTCAACTACTTCAAATAAAGACGTTATGTACTCACCATAACGTTCCATCGGAGTAGTTGTACGTCATTTGTCTTCAACCTTCCCCCCTTCCTCCCCCCGACCTCGTCATTTTGGTACTGACCATTTACTAATATGAATACTCCAGAATTGGTCATGGTCAGTCTGGGAATTTAGGCCTTTCAGGGTGCCCTTCAGGATGTGGGGTCTTGTTTGGTCGGGTATGTGTTACGTAATTAGCAGCAAACTCGATCTGAAGGGAGGAAGGAGACAAGGGGGATTATGGGAAGGGGAGGAGCTGGGAGCTCAGATCAGTAGCTGGAAAATGCGGCCATGTTGGATCCAGTTCGGATCTGAAACCCACAGGTTGAAGACAAATGAAGTACACCTGCTCAGATGGAATGTTATGATGAGTACATAACTTCTTTTTCTCTCAAATTGTTTTTAGGTAAACTCATTTTAGTTTTGGATGATCACCCTGTCAAGAAGGTGACAGATGCGTCCTAACAATATTACACCATGGGCAAAGTATATGACGGTGTGATCATCCAAAACTAAAATTACTTTACCTAAAAACAATTACAGAACATATAGTCAAATGCATTATACTTAAGACACATACATACACTGATATCGTCTGGTAAAAGTGGGAATTACAATCTCAGGTAGAAAGGCCAAGACGGAATGAAAAAAATGCATAATAAACAAGAGAGGTTTTCAAACACTGCCATTACAAACTTATTTGTTCCACCAAAAGGTTTGCACTGACATGCATGTTATGAAGGCTATGACATTTGAACGTGAAGCATTCATCTGGTGAGTGATGTGCTTAATTGTCTGGCCAAAAACATGCAGCTTTTAAGTGTCACCCTGTAACACTATAATAGGGAAGCAGCACCTCATGCACGGTTGAGAGGCATGCTTACAATGACAGATTTCACCAGCAATTTTACTAAGTGACTATCCACTTGTCTGTAGATAAATGGTAAAGTGTGCCTCATTGATCTCATGCACTTACAAAGTTTTAGGTTCAAACAGCTACCATCGAACAGGGAAGAATCGTTTGTGTCTAACGATAATCACGGCTCCATGTCTGTCCACCTGACCATCCTCCAGAAAAAAGCAGAACTCTATCTCTCTCCCTCTCTCTATATATATATATAGCTGCAACACAGGTAGAAGGATGTAGTAAGGAGTGTTATTTTCTCCTTATAACAAAGTTTGATTACATATTTCGGCAGGAGTATGTGAGTAAGGCTTGGAAAAACAGCCTCTTCTCCTGGCTAGAATCTGGTTGCTATAATACGTAAGTACCAATCTGTCTTTATGGTAAGTACATAACAGAGACCAGCAATATTCCACATACGTCAGCCCGCTGAGACCCACCATGCAAGTACCAGGAGGACCCTTAAAAGGCTTAGACTCCATGGTTCTGCAGTACTTGTGTGAGTGATTATCCTCCGGCCTTTTTTACTGTTATGTCAAGATTCACCTTTAAATCATCTCTGCTTCTTTGCCCATGGATTCCCCTTTCTTCCCTACCTCAAGTGGAAAGGTTTTTGAAAGATGTTTTACATTTCTGCCCTAAAAAGCAGAGGTAGTTCCTCCTTGAGATCTTTTTTTTTTTGTACTGAAAAAGCTTAGTTTCCTTTTGAATGTGCTCATAAAGCTCTTTGAAAATCTTGTTTGGAGAGTGTTAACTCTCTGTGCAGGCTAGTAGTGATGGCATGGGTCATTGTTATATATCACAAGCTTTTTCTCCAAGCCAGTCACAATCCATTAGGACAGAAAAGTTGTCAGGAAGACTTCCTGCAGATTGTCTACCTGTGGAGTATTTCACAGATAGACCTTTTCTTTTCCCGTCTAAACCATCAGCTCAGAATGTTTTGCTCCAGGACATCTTGCAAGGAAACCTGGGCAGTGGGTGTCTTCTTCACAGGGGAAGGATAATGCCTGTATGGCTTCCCCTTGACTTTTATTCAGAGGGTCATCCTGAAAATTCAGAAGGATGGTTCCAAAATTCTTTGGTGACCCCCTTTTGTCCCAGACAGCTTTGGTTCTCCCTTCATTTCTAACTAGCCAGGACTAGTCACCGCATAATACCTCACTCAGTAGTAAGACTTTCATTTGCCCAAACCACAAGACTCAAACTCATGACATGGATGATAAACTTCTGATTTCTTTTAGGCACCTTTATTCTGAGGATGTTCTACAGGATCTTATTCATCCTGTCCATCCAACCTGATTGATGGGTCATTGAGCTGCTTGTCGGATCTGAGCCAGCAAAACTAGTGCTCCAACCTCAAGCTTCTTTAAATTCTATTTTCCCATAACGGACTGGTACATGAAGCCACTCCTGGTCTCATTTGCCACCATAATGTTCAGACAAAGATTGACACCACTTTTGACGAAACTCTCAAATTAATATCACAAACGGGATCTTGGCGCACTGATCCACCCTCTCTGAATGAAGCTGTTCCATTTGAGGGCTACTGCCTGGCTCTATGTCTTGAATGGTCTCTCCTCCCAAATGCCTCATTGAGTTGGCCATTAAGATGTCATGGCAGGAGCCTGTTACATGAACGTCAGTACCCTGCAAGCCAGACAAGATTCTGACTGCCCCACCCCAAGGGCAGACAGCTTTAGGCCAAGGGTCCTGTGATGCATTTCATTATTATGGCTACCAAAAATAGCTGACAGAGCACCCAGCTACTCATCAAATACCCACTGAGGAGTCTAGAGCTATGGATAGATTCAGGAAAAGGGCATATACTTCAGAGAAGTACACTGTTCAGGCCTTGAACTACACCACTTAATATGAATAATTTCCAGAGAGGTTTGGCACAGTAGGCATTAGCCTGTCTGAAAAGATCACCCACATCAGATTCCAAAAAAAAAAACAATTGGAGACCACTTTGTACATGATGATGAATATTACTAACCTCTGTATGAGACTTATGGGTAATGCAGCCGATGGAGCGGCAAATGCTGTGGAAGCAGGCATTACCATACTAAATCAAGTCTGGCTTTGCCTTTATGACTTTGAAAACAACTTTAAAGCATCCTTTACAAATTATTCCAATAATAGATCATCCTTGTTTGGTCCTAATGTAAAGGAAAATATGCAGAAGTGTGAACAGGAAGGGAAAACGCTTTCTGCCATGGGAGTCAGAGTTGAGATTCTTCAGATATGATATTATAGGGACCAAAAGGAGCCTAAATCAGTGCTGTTCAGAAAAGCCAAGTGTCAGCCCTTTGAATCCACTTCTGACAGCAGCAGTGATAGCAGAAGTGGCCACTTTAATGGACACAGACCCACACGGTGAGGTTGTCTGTAGAACCAGGGATAGTGTGGATATTTCTCTGACAGGCAACCTTATTTTCCCTGATGGGCTTGCCTGACTGCTGTCATCTGGAGGTAATTGGGTGTTGTTTATCCTTTACTCTCTGGATGGATGGCCATCACTCAGGATACTAGGGTATGAAGGCTAATATCTGGAGGTTTTACAACTCCTTTTTCTAGCCCCAGCCCCCCAGATAAGATGGGCACCTCCAGATATATCACCTTGCCAACAAAAGGCATCCAAAAGAGAGATTTGTTTTATTCAAAAAGAGCCATCTAAGGGGTCCCACCAGATCAGACAGGGTCAGGGTTCTTTTCAAAATTCTTTTTGATTTTGGGGAAAAAAAAAAAGATCTTGGACCAGTTCTGGACCTCTGCCATCTAAACAACTGCATAAAGAAAAACAGTTTATGGATGGCCACTGTGCAGTCAGTTTTGCCTTGCCAACAGGTAAATGATTGGCTGTGCTCAACTGATCTCCAGGATGCCTATTTCCACATCAGAATAGTCAAAGCCTTGTGAAAATATCTGCTGTTCTGCTTGGGAGCCAGACACCTTCAGTTTAGAGCCCTGTCATTTGGTCTCACACAGCTCCCTTCCGTGGTGTTCACCTGGTGTATGACCATTGTAGTTGTATGGGAAGATGGTTCAAGGTTTTTATGAGTTGTCAAAAGGCCAGCCTTCACATCAGTATCTTGGCGATGCATGCAGTCCTACTTATGTTACAGTAATTACAGGACTTCCTGCTTTTATAGGGTTTATTTCTATCCAGACTAACAACATGACAGTGGTTTGGTACATCAGGCAGGTAGAAACCAGATTATAGTCTTCATGCAAAGAAGCCATGAGAGTATTTCAGTGAGTGATTGTTTTGCATTGCCTTCTAATAGTAGTGCACATTCCCAGGAAGGTCAGTTGCCTTGCCATCAGAGTCAGCAGGTCATTCCTTTTGCCCTACAAGCTGGGTCTCAGTCTAGTGGTTGCACATCAGATATTATAGGTTCATAGGTTCATACTAGGCTATCTGCCCGAGGGCATTTACAAGCCTAGCCCATCGTTTTGTGGCTTACGCCACCCCTTTAGTATGGGGAACTATACCCATTATTTTGCTGTGCCTCTGTCGAGCAGTGACACTGAGGTAATCCCTGGGGTATATCTGCGATCTCCCATCCATTGGTCAAGATTTCTCTTGAACAAGGCCAGCGAGGTGCTCTGCCTCACATGTACCGGGATTTTGTTCCACAGCATAGGGAGTCTTTGGGTGATGAATCTATCCCTCCAGCACGTCCTATTAATAGCCGTGTCAAGGTTTAAGTCTCCCGCCCTTGTGGCTCTGATGGATCTAGATTTTTTGAGGTGAAGTATATTCGTCAAATCTGGGTTTGACATGGCCTTGTATGTTAGGCAAAGGTCACCTCTGAGCAGCGTGGCGACTGAATAGAGCTGGAGTTCTTTCAGTCGGGCAGCATAGGACAGATTTTTGAGACCCTTTATCCTTTTGGTGAGGAACTTTTGTGGCCTCTCCAGCTGCTGCAAGTGTCGGGTCAGATACATTCCGAATGGGGCATTGTACTCAATCATTGGTCTGATGAGTGATGAGTAAAGGGAGACTATGACCTCCCTTGATCTAGATGAGAATCCCTTCATGATAAGGTGGGCAATGTAGAAGGTCTTCCTAACTACTTTAGCTACATGGGTGTCGAATGACAGACTACTATCAACCTGGGTCCCCAGGTCCCTGATAACTTCTTCTGTGCTCAGTGGATTGCCACCAATTTGGTAGCTAGGGGTAACCTTGTTTTTCCCGAAGGGTATGACTATGCATTTTTTGGCATTTAACTTTAGGCCGTGGCTCTGGCACCAGTTATCCGTTTCTGTGAGACCCTTCTGAAGGATATCTGTGTCAGATGTGTTTTCTACTATGGCCCAGTTTGCAGTCATCTGCAAACTTTGTCAGCCATAACCCTCCTGTGTTTGCTTGTACTTGGAAAAGTAGATGCCAAACAAGAGTGGGCCCAGGACTGAGCCCTGTGGGACACCACTTGTGACAGGCTTTGAGTCTGACATGGCGCCAGCAGCTCTGACCCTGTGGGTTCTGTCACTCAGCCAGTTTGCAACCCATCTTGTGATGTATGGGTTGACATTTAAGCTGATGAGTTTTTCAATGATACCCAATGGGGTATTGTATCGAAGGCCTTAGCCAGATCGAGGTAGGCTGTATGGACTGCCTTTCCCTCATCAATGGCTTTGGTGACTGTTTGAAAAAGTCAACCAAGTTTAAAAGGCATGATCTGCCTTTGACAAAGCCAAACTGGGTTGGATCCAAAGTCTGCAAATTCCCTATGTCTTTATTTATGAGGTCCATTATGATCCTCTCCATGGCTTTGCAGATAAGGCTTGTCAAGCTAATGGGCGGTAATTTCCAGGGTCGGTGGAGGCACCGCCTTTGTGAAGTGGTACCACAGTTGCAGTGCGCCACTCCTGGGTGCGTATCCAGAGGTAATACTTTGATTAAACAGCTGTCCTAGCTGTGGGTTTAATTCCTCATTGAGTTCATGGAGCACACAGCCGGGGACACCATCAGGTCCCATGGATGCTGTGTTTTTGCTTTGGAGAGAGCAGTTCTCACTTGGGCGCTGGAGATGTTTGGGGGCTGCAATCGTTTGGTATAGATATCTCTCCTTTTGGGGAGGGGAGAAGTTTGCACTGAACCTGTCAGCCAGTATGTTGGCAATGTCTGTAGGATCAGTAATCTTCACATCATTTTGAACTAGCTCTGAGCATATCTGGGAGTTTCCTCCCAGGTTTCTAACATAGCTAAAGAAGGCCTTATGATTGTCTTTTGAGTCTTTAGCTATTTTTCTCTCGAAATTTGCTTTGGATGATTTTATGAGAGCTCTTAGTTTTTACTTATAGTGATCAAGGGTGTCTTACCTTTTAAGGATTTTGCTCTATCTTGTAGTAGCTTCCTCCTTTTGTTGTAGAGTTTGTTTATGGCTGGGGTCCACCAGACTGGACGCTTGCCTTTGGTACAAAGAGTCTTTGTTTTGCTTGGGATTGCCTTATCCATGCAGTCCTGCAGGTGCTGGTAGAAGGCATTTGTAAGTGATTCAGCGGCTTGAGTACTGTTTTCCGCCGGCTCGGGGCCTTAAAGGAGACCACACTAGTCTTTAGAAGTGTGAAGTCGGCTTTTGAGAAGTTCTTTACTGTGGTCTTTTTATTTCAGGTGGGGTGGGATGAGGACCTCCAGCGAGATTAGTTTGTGGTCTGATCTCACCAGTGAGGGTACACCTCCGGTGTTGAACATTGTGCTCCCATGTTCGTGATGATGAGATCAAGTATGTTATCTCCTCTTGTGGGATGGTGACTAGTTGTTCCATGGCATTTGAGTTTATGAATTCCAGGAACTTTTGGGCTAGGGTGTTTGGGCTTGAGTAGTGTTCCCAGTCTATATTAGGGTAATTGAAGTCACCTAGTATGATGGTGTTTGGTGATACATTTATCCTCTAGTGTTTTCAGGAAGGCCATGTGAGGTTCCTGAGTTTGTGAGGGTGGCCTGTAACATGCTTCAATTTGCAGAGCAGTCTTGCCTATGGTTAATTGCACCTGGATGGTCTCCGATGCATCGTGCGTTGCCACCAGTCTTGAGGTGTGGGTGTCCTTGATGAATATGGATACCCCCCCTCCTTTCTTGGTATTGTCCAGATTTTGGGGCCGGAACGCATGATATGAGGTAAAACCTGATAGCGCTGGGGTGCTCTCAGGAGCCTTGAACCAGGTTTCTGTCACAGCACAAACATCGATGTTCTCCATACTGAGAAGGGCCTCGAGTGCGTGCATTTTGAGATTTAGACTTCTGGCATTGAGCAGCATTACCCTTAGTTTTTTAGATATTGTTTTTGCTGTGATCCCTTTGCTTCCCCATCCAACAACTCTCAGTCTAGTGGTTACACATCAGCTACTGTTTTTGCTTCCCCATCCAACAACAAGTGCAGCAACTTCTTTGCCCTGCCCCCCCCCCGAGAGAGAGAGAGAGAGAGAGAGAGAGATGCTCTAGTTAAACAATGGCTACTCATGCTCTTTTGTACATACTTCTTTGTCCTTGATTTCTAGGTTTCTGCAGAAAGCGAACAGATGCAGAGCCACTGTAGTTTTCATTTTCTAATTACCCCATACTAGCCCAGGTAAATTTGATTTCCTTTTTCATGCCTTACATCAGGGAACCACTGTAGATGTTGGATCCTGGACAGGATCTCTCATCTCATCTCACCCCTCTTGGAATCCTCACCCAGACCTAAAGACTAATTGATTCGTTCCACCAGTTCCAGTGATGGCCTTGACCCAGCCTTGTCCACTGATGCACTCAGGGTCTTATCCATGTTCCAGAAGGAATCCTCTCGTAAGATTTACTGTGTTAAATTGAAATGTTTCTCAAATTGGGTAATGGTTCAAAACACTGATACTCCCATTGGTTCTGTTTCAAACATTTTACAATACTCAGCAAGTATGCTTGACTCAGATTCCAGTTTTTCCATTATTAAGGCATAGTTAATGGCTTTCTGTAATTTTCACTGTTGTTGAAAAGCCTGCTCCCTTGGCTTCTTATTAGTTTGCAAAGCCTTTCTCAAAGGAGTGTTTCTCTTTTGTCTTCCAATCACAGAACCCGATAAAAAAATATAAAGTAAATGCACTCTGCTGTTCATACTGTATGTTGATTGGATAATCCAGGTTTTCTTATTTTTTCACGAATATGTTATTAACCATATCAAAGGCCCCTGTAACATCTGTGTATTATCACATAAAGTTTCGGCTTTTTGTCTGTCGTGTTCCATTGTATTAGAAGTCTTGATTTTAAGTTACAGTGGATCTTGCTTCTTGATAATCATTATGATGTAAATTATGAGTGTCTTGTAGTGCAGGTTTATTTAATAGCATCCTCAGAATTTTTCTCCAAAGCTTTCCCACTACTTAATGATGAATTTTGTGGTTTTTGGTTTCACAATTCCTTTCTGTTAACATTGTTTTTATATTTAAGAGGTTTGCTTTTAGCAGTTGTATGGGATTTTGAACTCTGAAAAACTTCTATTGAAAGTCATTGGAAGGATTATAACCAGTTGATTTTATAGCTCTCTTGGAGAGGGGAGGGAGCATACCTCTCAACTATCTAGAATTTCCAGATTTTTTTTATTTATTTCAACAGGAACATGCCAAAAATATTTGTTGTTTTCTGCCTTCTTATTGAGGATTGAGGTCACTAAATAATGACACGCGTACTAATTTCAGACATCATATCCTTCAAAAATGCATGCTAATGCAAAACCTGTTGTTTTAGCAACTTCCAAAGTTTGTAAGCACAGTATTTGAAATCTGTCCCTGATTTTGAGCTCTTGTCCCACCCATTATTTTTGGTTTTGTTCAGAATTCTTTTGCTGTGAGGTTGAGAGATATTGGGGGATAGTGTGTTTTAAACTGACTGATTTTACAAATGTACATGACTGATAAAATATACCATGGTGGCTTAGGAACAGTTATACTTTCTCCATTTCAGTGTAATCTTTTTGTTTAACGGACTAGCTAATGGGATGAATTTCTCTTAAGTGTGAAAAAGTCATAAGGGGGTTTGTGAGAGTCCACTCTGCTAGGGCAACAACCTTCATTATAAATGTGTTCACTAAGATTGCACCTTTCTTAGGTAATGCAGACTGGATCTTCAGTTGAACATCAGGGCAAGGTTCCCTGCTGCAGTCCTACAGGACACACTGCGTCTGTCTGTATCACATGGGGCAACTAAGTATCTCAGTACCCTCTCTTTATTCTGTATCAGTGATTCTTTCTTTGAGCAGCTACTTGAGTACATTCACCATAATCTTTTTTGCTGGTGTAGTGGGATCACTGTTACATTATAAACTCCCACCCAACTTCCCCCAAATAGTGATCATCTCCTCATTATCCTGGTAGGCCAGGAGGTGGAGAAGGCAATGAATTCTCACAAAAAAGGGAGTCCCCAGAGAATTTGTAATTCTACTATTTCTAAAATCAGATTTACCTGGTCCTCCAGTGTTTCACATTCTGAGGACAGGCCTTTTTTGTACCTTGCTGAAGCACAGTTATGTTTCTACACACACACACACACACACACACACACACACACACACACACACACACACACACACACACACACACACACACACACACACACACACACACACACTACACACACACACACACACACACACACACACACACACACACACACACACACACACACACACACACACACACACACACACACACACACACACACACACACACACACATACACTAAATAAAAAAGACCCAGGCTGTTCTCCTTTTGCTGTGTGTTTGGTTGATGTCCTGTGCTAAGCACAGAATACAGTTCTGAAGTGGGGAAGTCCAGAAAGCTCTGGAAGTCAGACTCTAGGGGCAGCAGTGAGCCTGGTGCTTTTACATCTGTTGCTATGGTAAGTTGTTGTTGTCTTTCGGCTTTTCCCAGTTAGGGGTCGCCACAGCGGAACTCCGGTCTGTTAATGATTGGCAGTAGATTTTCACGAACGCCGAGGTGCCAGCTCAACGTTCAACCTTCAACGAAGGCATGCCCATTTACGCATGTCTTTCGAACGCCCACCCAACCGCGGGGAGGACATGCAGACTCCACACAGAAGGCACTCCCCGCACGCCCGCCGAGAATCGAACGGGAGAACCTCTTGCTGTGAGGCAACAATGCTACCATTGCACCACTATGGTAAGTGCGCTTCCACAGTTGTACTCGGCTGTCCACTGTTTATTCCAACTCTCCATATTGTTGTATAAATAGTCATTTGTGCTTAATAAAGTAATGATATATTGTTTAATTGTTGGATTTGTTTTTTCAGTATTATAAATGTGGTTTTGAATCAGAAATATTGTGTAAACATGTTATTGTGTAATTTTTTAGGAGCTAGTTTCAGATGCCAATCAACATGTAAAGTCAGCCCTTGCATCTGTTATCATGGGATTGTCGCCAATCCTAGGGAAGGACAACACCATAGAACATCTTCTTCCATTGTTTCTAGCACAACTTAAAGATGAGGTAAATGTTAAAACATGCATCTTCATGTGTATTTTTGGCAGCCAGTAGTTGCAGTTGTATAAACAGTGTACTCAGAATGTTCTTAACTATAAGTTTGATAAAAACGTCTTATGTCTTTGATCTGCTAGCACAATGGCAGTTTGTTTGCTAGTAACTTTTGTCTGCTGAGGTGGGGGGTGGCAAAGGGATTGGATCTGGTGAGAGAGAATATGGTATCTGAGATTACAGGTTCTCAGCAAAGCTGGAAATAGTATTCAGGGGTCTGTATGAATGTGTGCGTGTTTCTATGTCTGTATGTATGTGTGTGTGTGTGTGTGTGTGTGTGTGTGTGTATATATATATATATATATATATATATATATATATATATATATATATATATATAGTATTCAGGGGTCTGTATGAATGTGTGTGTGTTTCTATGTCTGTATGTATGTGTGTGTGTGTGTGTGTGTGTGTGTATATATATATATATATATATATATATATATGGGTCTATTATCGAAATTTCACTTACCTGAAAGTCACATCCACGAAACAACTTCGCCAAATGCTTTAATTTAATGAAAACCTGGATCACTGGAGTTTTACTCCAGGAAACTAACCATTTGGCCACCATGGTGAACTTTGCCCTTTTCTCCACTATAGTGCAATCTTTGAGTGGTATAATTTGTTGGGGGGGTGTTTACCCCCCCCCCACTTGGGTGGTTTGATTTGCATCTATTACATTTTTTTTTGTGGTGGCCAAGTGGTTAGCTTCCCAGAGTAAAACTTTGGTGATCTGATTTTTTATTAAAGTAAAGTTTTTGGCGAAGTCGTCTCTTGGATATGATTTTCGGGTAAGTGACATTTGGATAATGCAAAGTAAATGTGTATGTATATATATATATATATATATATATATATATATATGTGTGTGTGTGTGTGTGTATGTGTATACACACACACACGGATCTGTATATTCACATACACACACAAAACACACATTGAGCATTAACACATTGCACACAGTGGGAGATGGATGCAAAAATCGAAAATACAGTCTCTATCTTCATTGTGCCAAGTAAGTGTAGGCAAAAATTCTCATCCCTGAGATACTGGTAATGCAGTTACTTTTTGTTGATTTTGAATATAACTTGCTTTCCAGCAGGAGCAAGTAAGTCTGCCATAAGAAGACATAACAGAGATTGAAGTCTGCATGGAAGATGTGGAGCAGAAAAAATGGCTTCTGTATTTTGTTTCTTCTTCAGTCTCCATTTTCTTTGCTAGCATGCACTAAACAGTTGCATTGTCAAATTTGTATCCATAGAAGACAGACAACAAGAAACTCTACCAATGTTCCTCACTAGGCTGAAAGAGTATTTGCTAAATGGGATGTCCAGTATGGCTGCATAGTGATCAGCAGCTTAATTCTAGCTCTCTGTGTGAAAACATAAAATGGAGCTATTGAAATTGTTATCTGGGGTAAAATTCAGTTACTGTCTAGTAAGTGCACTGACGGGATGTCAGCAAAGAAGAAACGTAGAAAACCTGAAAGAGAAAAAAAATCAGTCACAAAAGATGAAGAGGAAACACTAACTGGGAAGACTCCTGCAGTTGTCCAGCAAAACAGTTCAAGCTTCAGCTTTGGTACAGGAAATAGTTTCTAGTAATTTAGAGGAGAAAATAAATTAATTGTACACAGAGGTGATGAAAATATATGAAGAGAGTACATCAAGTCAAATAACAAAAGTGTGTAAAAATAGAATATTTAATTAGCTATTCAAATGAACTGATAAAACTGCAAAAATCAGAGGTTGAAATGAAGAAAAAAAGCTGGCTCCAATATGAGGTTTCTCAGGAAATAACCAATTGAGAGATGAAAGAGTGAACAAACAGTACACCAAACCACACAAGTTTCACTCTGGACACCAAATCAGAGTATGAGACCCTGGAACGTAGACAATATCCAAAATATCCACAATAAAAATCCAAAATTTCTGGAGTATGAAGGACGTAGTTTAATAACGCTTGAGACCAACAAAAATGTGTTTTCGAATATCTTCCTCAGATACAGGCACAAAATCAATTCAAAAGAACCAAACAGGAAATCAAAGTTACAAAGAAAACTTGGACTTACTATATTTTTATTTGGACAAATTTGAAAGGTTAGCCTGTGATAATACTTATTTAAAAGAATGTATTGACAAGGGAATAGTCCCCAAAGGTTTACGCATTAGTAAATACCCTAACAGGGTGGAGGAGGGTTCTATTTTTCACAAAGAACTCATTACTATTTTTGATAAATGTGGCTTGGACATAGTCCGAGCTATTATAGCTGAGAATGACAGGATTAGAACACATCTTGTTACTAAAATTAACAAAGTCAGCACTAATATTACTAGTGATTTATTGTTTTCTGTTAGAAATGAGAAAATTGTATACAATAGTATTTTTTCTAATATAGAAAAGAATGTATTAACAACATGAAAAGAAAAGCCCTCAAGCTTGAGAGGGATATTAAAGCCTACAATTCAGGGACAGCATACCCAAAGCCAAAAACTTATAACACGTATAGAAAGGAAAATGAGGGTGTTACCCCAGACAATTACAACACAGAAGTAGAAAATGATGGTGAATTTGATAATCAAAATGAAGTTGATAGAACTAGTGACATCCCTTTAGAGTATATTCCCCCTCTGAGGAGGTCAGATCAGTTACGCAACAGGACAGTGGTACATTATCACCCTGTTTACCCCCACAGAGGGAATTACAGGAACTAAACGGTAGAGATAATTTTATTAAACAAAATGGTCATATTTTTGAATTTAACCAATATAAAATTTTCAATTACAGTTCAGTGGATGTTATTAAGGAATTCTTCGAATTGTTTATAAAAGGTTTTAAGTTTATTCCAATCAGAAAGGTCAGTCTACCCAGGGCCATAGTGGACCTAAAATTGTTTTTAAGAAAACAAAATTTGGGATTAATATTTGATGGCAAGGGTTATAACAATAATATCATTCAAACTGAACTAAAAAAGAAGAGTGTTTTTAACCCTCCACTTCAGCCCCAGTTGAGAAATCTTGAGAAAGTTTTGGAAAATGAAATCAGGAAATCTGTGAGTTCCCACCATGTTTTTTCTAATTTAAACAAGGAACAACTTAGTTTATTGGATGGTTTGAAAAGAAACAAAAACCTTAGAATTATGGAACCAGACAAAGGGTGTAGTTTTAATGGATGCCATTACATATGAATCCAGAATGAAGGAGAGCCTGCATAACACCTATAGTTATACCAAAGCTTCATTAAATGAAGTTAATATTTCAAAAGCCAAGATTAATGTGATGCTCAATGATTTATTACTTGATGGCTCTATTGATCTGGACACTTTCAATTTTCTTACCACCCAGAACCCTAGAGTTCCATCAGTATTTGGCATCCCTAAGGTCCACAAGGATCAGGACGATCCACCCTTAAGGTTAATAGTAGCCTCAGAAGGCTCTATTACCACCCCTTTAGCGAAATACATAGACATTAAATTAAAAGATTTATCTAATTGTGGTATAAACACCTTAAAAGATTCTTGGGATTTTTTAAGACAGGTTAAAACAATAGTTTTGCAACGAAATAATTTTAATTACTCTGGACATTGTTGATTTGTTTGGATCTATTCCTCACGATATTGGATTATTATGGTTAGAGGAAAGTATGATACACCACAAATGTATATCACCGGATGTTTTTAAAACCTGCCTATTATTAATGGAAATAATCCTCAAAAATAATTTTATGTATTATCAAGGAGAATTTTTTAGGCAAGAAAAAGGTGTGGCCATGGGGGCCAAGTGTTCCCCCACGTATGCTAATATTATTTTATCATGGTGGGAAATTTTATTTATTAATGAATGTGAATTTGCAAACTGTTGGGTATTTTATAAGCGCTTTTTGGATGACATTGTTATTTTTTGGACTGATACTATGGACAAATTTTTGGAATTCCTACAATATATAAAAAGTACTACTAATTTTTTAGATTTCACATATACCATCAACCTAGATGAATGTATTTATTTAGATGTTTTATTAACTAAAAGTAATGACCATTTTGTCTCCAAGGTATATAGAAAACCTACTTTCTCAAATTCATACCTGCATTTTTCTAGTGGTCATCCCTTTAGTCAGAAGAGAAACATCCTCAAGGGACAACTTATTAGGACAAGCAGGATGACCTCTGATGAAAGAGACTTTGTACTTGATTGTCAATTTGTTATGAACATGTTTAAAGACAGGGGATACCCGAATTATTTAATAGAGGAAATGTATAATGTGGTAATGGAAGGTAGAAAAGACAGATTTGCCCCTATTTTAGGGCAAGAAGATCCCCATGTTAATATACATTTCAATAATTTTAATAATTCTAGTAATTTTTCAAGACATTATGGACTATACAGGAGATTCAGCACTATTAAAAATATTATTACTAAAGAGTGGGACAAATTTAGAAATTTTACTGATTTAGAACATATAAGAAACCAGCCTTTGAAATTCATATACAGAAGAGACATGAACTTAAAAAATATTTTTGAGTTTGGGGGCAGCATGGGGTGTGATAGTGAATCACACAGAATTGGAACATACAAATGTGGATCATGTTCACAATGTCAGTTCATTAATAGTGGGGTTAATATATTTATACCTTGTAGAAATAGAACCATATCATCCTCCAAATTTGCCAATTGTAATACCACTAGTTTACCTAGCCACATGCCACTCCTGTTCTTCTTTTACGTGGGAAAACAGAAAGAAAACTCAAATCGAGAATATATGAACATTATTATGATATCAAGAAAAATAAAATGAATAATGCACTGTTCAGACATTCTCAGACTTGTAAGGAATCAGTATTCCTATTTTTCGTGTTAGAAATTGTTCCAAAAGAAATCAGGGGTGGCATGTGGGAAACAAAACTTCGAATATAGAGAGTTATTCTGGCAAATAATTTTGGAAGCTACTAAGGAGCCTGGTCTAAATGAAATGCTTTCTATTACCCCAGTTCTTAAATTAAGAGCTGCCAAGCTGTAATTCATTATTTTGTCCACTAGATGGTAGTATTTTACATATTTTACATATAATGAAGATTACAGAATACAACAAAAGTTTTTAATTGCATATATTTATATATATATAAAATTATTAATCAATTTAATTTTTATATTTGTTTAACTGTTTCTAAGATCAATAAAATGTTTTTAAACTAAATAAATCAATATACCTTTCAATATTATATAGATTCATTTTAGAACCTACAGAAATACCACATTCATTCAGGTCATTTCTCACAAGTTTAGTTGCAATCAATTATGTTGTAATTATGTTGCTATTAATTAGTAATTGATTTTAATGATTCAATTTACTCAAAGTATAAAAGAAGGGTGTTTTTAATTGAGAAATGTAATTGATTTTGTGCCTGTATCTGAGGAAGATATGCATTTTTGTTGGTCTCAAGCGTTATTAAACTACGTCCTTCATACTCCAGAAATTTTGGATTTTTATTGTGGATATTTTGGATATTGTCTACGTTCCAGGGTCTCATACTCTGATTTGGTCTCCAGAGTGAAACTTGTGTGGTTTCTCAGGAAATGCTGTTTCAAAAAACAGAGTTTGAAGACAGAACACACAGAGAAAACCTGGGACTTTCTGCTATGTCAAAGAAACTGAAGGAACAGACTGTATTAATTCTATGAAAGCACAAGTAAGCAACTGGACTGTGTTCCACAGCAAGATTTGTTAAATGAAAGGGCATATTGAGTGTATGCTCCAAACATGGCCATGAGAAAACAGCCAAGACCTATTTTAGAAAAGTTGCAGTAATACCAGCAAAAAGAGTTAATCCTGACAAAATTGTGGTAGAAAGGAAAGGAAGCGAAAACTGGAGAGAGCAGAGTGTCTGTGGAAAATGGTTATTCACTGTACACCAAGCAGAATAGAAGCAAATTTATCCCAACAGTCAGAGAATGTCAAGAGGCAGTTGTGAGATTCAAGATGCTGTATTCTTCTGCCTTCAGAATATTTTTCCTTGACAGTCAGATACATTTTTGGATGCAGAATAAGCCAAGGTGGAAATAACATTCCAATGTTGTCTCCTTCGTCTGGCTTCAACGTGTGGGACTTTGGATCCAACACTGGCCAGTTCAAAAGTATTTAGACTGCTTAGCTCCACCTCCCTTACCCATAACTCCCCATTCCTCTATCAATCCCCAGATCTAGTTTGCCACCATTCATGTCTGCAGCTCAATTTTTGGCTCTGCTTTACTTTTTCATTCTTGAAAGGTTCGCACAATATCTTTGGGTAATTGTATTTTTCTTCCCTTACCCCTGTAAGTTAGTGTTAGGTAGATCTTGTCATTAGGTAGATAGTATAGTTTGTTGTACCTTCCCCTTCCTACCCTTTTTCCCGTTTGTCGTATTGTAGTGTTTCTGTGTATTTTTGTGCTGTAGTGTTAGGAGTTGTTTAGTTGGATGGGTTTCAAAAATTAAAAAAGTGTGTGTCCTGGGGATACAAGTTGCCCTCCCAAGATACGCACTTAAAATGTGTTTATTTGGGTCCAGTGCATCTTATTTGGGCTGCTCCATCTTTGAGGGCTTTGGCTGGTGAACCACCAATAAGCATATGGCCAGACTTTTTTGAAAGGGCTTCTACTCTCTGGTTCCTCTACTTTTAGTGCTGCTGCTTCTAGATCAGCTTCTCCCCCACCTCCCAAGACTGGGTCAGAGAAGTCCTTGTTATGAGACTCCAGGCAAGCTAAATGAGAGAGTAAACATTCGTCTTTAGCCTCTGCCTCTCTCTGGACCTGCTCCGTTGGGTTTGCTTGATCCGAATCTCCTCCCTACCAGACTTTTGGCTTCCCTGGTAGCCCTGGTGCTGATGTCAGCTCCAGCTCCTCAGAGCTGATCTCCTTCTCCACCAAAATCAGGTGAGATTGCCTATCTGCTTCGGAGTGTTCCGTGCCCCTTCCTGGTCAAATGGGCACCATCAGGTAGGGTGGCTTCTCCTTTCTCCTCAAGAACTCCTCCTGTTTGGTTGCCAGGGACTTCCCTGTCTCCACCCCAGTTCCAGGCCTCTCCAGCTCGGATCCATCATGTAGGATTATCTTCTCATAAACCCTCCAAACAGTCCTCTGTGTCTTCTTCAGTCTGGTCATCGAAGTTGGTGGGCAGCATCAAAACGACTGATCTAGAGCAGTGGATAAGGTCTGTGTATCCACCATGTAGGATTATCTTCTCATAAACCCTCCAAACAGTCTTCTGTGGCTTCTTCAGTCTGGTCATCGAGGTTGGTGGGCAGCATCAAAACTACTGATCTAGAGCAGTGGATAAGGTCTGTTTTGCTTCAGCATTGTCACTTTCTATCTGAGCTTCAGCTTTGGACAGCTCAGCTGCAATCTCACCGTCTGGTGTAGGCGCTGCTCCCTTGGGTTCTGGGCTATCTTTGGTACTCTCTCTAACTCCAGGACCCTTGATTCCAAGAGGCCTCCCTTGGGTTCTGGGCTATCTTTGGTACTCTCTCTAACTCCAGGACCCTTGATTCCAAGAGGCCCACCTCTGCCTTGGCCTTTGACATTTAGATTTCTCCAGGTGGCACCCCTTATCAATTTTCATCTGTTCCTGTGGCCATTCCTCAGTCTTTTCGGAGACAGCCTATGTCAACCAGCCTCCAGTCCGCTCCCATGACTGGGGTTCTTGACTCTTCCTCCCCTTCCCAGGACTTGGAATAGGAGGTTTCCAGGAAGAAAAAGTCCAAGAAGAAGCACCTGGATTCTCTGGAGGAATCTGTCACCAAGGATAGTGACCTCGAGGAATGAGAAGGTTCTCCTAGGTTCTTGCATGGTGATGCTTCTTTTGGTGACTTATTGGAGCTGCTTCACCTGCATGAAGGCTGGCCACCTGTCTGGAGGAGTCAGTATTTTTGAAGCCTTTGGTGTCGGGCCATCCATGCCTTGGGTGGTTCCCTCTCTGAATGCCTTTGTAGACCTGGTATCCGAGATGGAAGGAGCCTGACACAGTGAAGCCCATTCTTAGAATGCCTGACAAAGTTCTTGCCCCTCCCAAAGACAAGCCTCATTTGAGTAAGGGTCCAGCCGTCGGTGCCACTATGGTTGCGACAGCCACCAAGAAGGAGATTTCTGAAACAGGGAGTCTGGATCGATTAGGGAAGCTTGCTTATAACTCATCCACTTTTGCATTGAGAGCACTTTGCTTATCTTTGAAGTGTCAAGTACTCTCAAGATACAGCAGTCTCTGGATACTCAGAAAAATCTGGCCACTCAGTTGTCCACCTTGGATTCTGTTGTCAATGTTTCAGTGAAACTCAGCTCTAATCCATCTGATGGAGCATCTCGATTGGCAGGTTCGCAGTCAGTTTCAAAGCGTCCTTCATCAATGCCACTTTTGACGGACCCCTTTGTTGAGGCTCAAGCTACTCTGCCCGCCATTGGAGTATGCTTTTCTAGCCCCAGTGAGCCTTTTCTACAAATCTAAAAGGGGGTAAGCATCTCATTTTCAGGAAATCACAGTTCTCTTCCCAGGATATGCGTCAGAAGGGTACCTCCCGAGGGCTGGGAGATCATAATGGATGCCACCCACGGGGCAGAGAGAGTCTGCAGAATCAGGGCTTCTGTGGGGCTGTATCCAGCAGGTGCTTCCATCAGTCATTAAGGGTTTGCCCGACTGCTCTTCTCTCTCTTCTCTGGAGGCAGTCAGTGGTCATCTTGCTGTCCATCCAAAAGCTTGGGAGGCCATCACCTCAGACATCTGGGTGTTGAGAGTCTTATCCACAGGTTATTATGTTCCCTTTTAGAAGTCCCAAACTATCTCCCAGATGTTTCACCCCATCAGAGACTTTATGCAGAGGCAGAGATTCAAAAGCTGCTCTTAAATCAAGTCATTCAAGAGGTCCCACCAGACCATATAGGATCCAGGTCTATTCCAGCTTCCTTTTAGTTCCAAAGAAAACACAGGACCTTAGACTAATTTTGGATTTGAGCAAGCTAAACCACTTCATCAAGTGCATGTACTGGATTTTCATAGTGCATTTCATCTTACTCTTCTGAGGGAGGACGATTGGATGTGCTCAGTAGACCTGTAAGATGCTTACCATAACATCATGATAGACTGATGTTCTTAAAGGTTTCTTCACAGTTAGCTAGGAGCCCATCATTACCAGTTCAGGGACCTGCCATTTGGTATCACTACAGCCCCCTAGGTGCTCACCAAGTGCATTGCAGTCATCATGGCCTGGCTTCGGCTGCAGGGTTTTCAGGTCTGGCTCCTCACCTTCCCCTCATAGACTTTCTTGATCTTGGCCAGGAACTCCTTACTCCAACTTTACGACAACTTGGGCATTACAGTCAACTGTCCAAAATTTAGCCTACAGCCTGTACAAGTCCTAGAGTTCACAGGGTGGCAGTTAACCACGATCCATCAAATTGCTAGGCTTCCAAGCTCCAGAGTTCTCAATCTTTGGTCTCAGGCTGTATCCGTGCTTGCAACTCCAAAACCACTGGCTCACACAGTTATGAAACTTCTGGATCATATGGCACTGTTAATAGGACTGGTTTCTTTAGCCAGGTATCACATATGGGCTGTACAGTGGACACTGGCTGTGGTCTTTCCAGACTCATCCCTTGGATTTCCCTGTACTGTTAATGAAATTGCATCATGAAAAAATTCATTGCTGGTTACAGTCCCCCTTGGTAACCTGATGGGAGACCATTTGTAATTCCATCTCCTTCAGCCATGGTCATCATGGGTGCCTCCATCCTGGGGCGGAGGGGGGCATTTTGAAGGGAGGACAGTCCAGGGGTCTTGGTCTTTCACAGAAACCCATATTTACATCAGTGTTCTGGAGATAAGAGTGGTCGTCATTGTGTTGCAGGACTTTCAGGATGCCCTTCCTAGAGGTGTGATTGCAATACAGGCAGACACTATGTTTGTCATCTGGTATCTCAGTAAACAAAGGGAATACATTCTTACCCTCTTTGTTGGGAGGCCATGAGAATTTGGCATTGGGTGATTTCCTCTCAGTGGTTTCTGGTAGCAAAGTATATCCTGAAGAAGTCCAAAATTCTGGCCGACAGTCTTAGCAGAAACATTTTGTTGCTTCATGAGTGTTCCCTAATTCCAGCAGTGACAGCTCAGATTTTTCAGCATTGGGGCACTCAGTCTTGTGATCTGTTTGCCTCCCTATCCAAAACCAAGTGTAACAGTTATTATAGTTTTGTTTCCTCCCTGGTTCATTTACCCAGGGATGCTCTGGTGCTTGCTTGAAAACCTGGACTTCTTTATGCTTATTCTCCAGTTCCTTTGATGGTAAAGTTTCTATAGAAAGCAACCTGCTGCAGAGCTACAATGATCCTCATCACCCCATTTTGACCTTCTCAGGTGTAGTTTCCCTTCCTTTGCCATTTTCTGAAATGTCCTCCATGGGTACTAGATCCTTTTCCTGATCTAGTTTCTCATCCAGCAAGTTTGGATCTCCCAGTCTTCAGTCTCTAAATTTGACTGCATGGTTCCTTCAGCTTCCTTGATGGCCAGGAATCCCTAGCTTTACAGGCAGTTGTTTATATTTTGTCATCCCATAAGGATACTACTAGAAAAGTGTATACTAGTAGGTGATAAACGGTTTATTTTGTGAGCGGAGGCTCAGGGACTCGACCCTTTTTCTGCCCTTTTGGAGTGCGTCTTGGATTTTCTAGCCAAGTTTTTTAATTCAGCCTCTAGCTTCTCTACTATCAAAGTACAGTTAGCGGCCATTTCTAATTTTCAGATTGGTGTAGGGATAGTGTGCCTTTGGCTTCCCTCAGGATTGCCAAGGCTTTTCTCAAAGGTACCTTTCTCCTTCCATCCTCCAGTGCAGGATCTTGTCCCTCCCTAGGATCTGCTCTTTGTTCTGCAGTTTCTAGCTGGTCCTCCATTTGAGCCTTCAGCTTCTTTGGACTTAGAGTGTTTTTCTTGGAAGACTTTGTTTCTGGTGGCAGTTACTTCCACAACAAGGGTTTCAGAGTTACAAGCACTTGATTCTTCAGCCCCTTATTTATGTTTCTAAAAGACAGGGCTTCTCTTCATACCAACCCTTCTTTTTTAAGTTACTTCCGAGAATAACCTTAGCAGTTCCAGTCATCTCCCCATGTTTTTTCCCAGCAAAGCTAAATATGTTTTACATCTTCCGGAAGTATATAGCCAATTGAGATTCTTATCTTGACCATACCAAATCTTTCAGGATATCAGATCAGCTGTTTGTTTCCTTTTCAAAATCCATCGGTGTAACCGATTTAATCCAAGTGGCTGTCAAACTGTATTTTGTTTGCTTTTTCCTTGAAAGGTAAGACCTTTTTCCCATACCTAAATGTCTTTCAACAAGGCCTGCAGCTATTTCTATGGCTTTCCTTCCTAGAGTTCCTATGGATGATCTTGTGCTACTGCCACTTGGCTGGGTCACCACACCTTTGTGTCACATTATAAGCTGGACATTTTATCTAGATCCAGGGCTTCCTTTGGCTCCAGTGTGTTACAGACTATCCTTCTTTAGTTCCTCCTGAGAAATGTTGGTGGCTGGAGAGACTGGCCCGCAGGCTGAATCTAGACAGAGCAGACATCAGATGTGAATGCTATGTATTCACCATAATGAGAGATCTGTGTTGTCTATCTCCATCTGGTTCAACCTCCCCCCTGCCTTTCTGCTGACATGGCAAGCCTTTCTTCCTGTGATGACCAGACATTGAGGGTCATTTATTTCACCTTTTGGAATCCTGCTTTCCCCTTGGTTGTCTTATCCCAAGTGGTGGGAGATATAGTTTTTCAGTTGTTTGTTATATCATTATGTTTATCTCATGGACAATCTCAATTTGGGGCTTGATAGAGGAATGAAGAGATGTCCTTCTGTTCATATGCTGCTGCATCCATAACATGAGGGAGTCTGCCTCTGGCTGACTTGTACGTCCTGCCATTATACAAAGGTTAGCTGCTACTGCGAAGGTACATGTGTCGGCCGTCTTCACTCAGTGTACATCTGTCATAAACAGACATTTGGTACAAAGCAGATGTCAGTACTCACCTATCTAAGAATTCTTCTGCCATATTTTTGTGACTGCCAGCTCCACTTGTCGCTCACTTGGAGAAGTGACTTTGTGTTTGTAAGTATTCAGATAAGTAGCCCACAGGGCATTTTGTTTGCCTTTTTGCTGCTGTGTTCTGGGTTAATGTCAGGTAGAAAGGGCAATTGTCAGTGTGGAAGGCAGATTCCACATAAAGACTCGCACGCGCTCTGCTTATTCTGTTTATGCCAAGAACACAAATGCACCTCTTGTGAATTGTGTCAGGCCTTTGTTCTCAAAACACTTAGGAGCCGTCTAGCCATGTTAAAATTATATCTAGAGAATCAGCGCTTGAAATCCTTAGCCAAGGACATGGACCTGACGTAGGGAACCTCGGAAGAGTCTTCCTCCAAAAAGGCCGAGAAATCTCAGCCTGAACCTGCTGCTGTTCCTTCTATTCTGACCATACCTCTCGAGGGCGGTGAAGGCCCGGAGTCTGAGTCAGAAGCCAAGGACTTTCCATTGACGTGTACCTGGGAGAAAGCCATCAAAGAAGCCACTAGCATGCATCCGACTTGGGCACTGGGGGGGGACCAAGGCTCATAATTTCCAAGGGCCCACATGGGGTTTCCCAAATCGTTGTCCACGAAGATGTGTCTCTGATATTGTGGAGTGCCGACCAACGTCCGTCCCTCCTTCCCTGCACCACATAACACATACATCTGTGTCGGAAGCCTCCAAAAAGAAGAAGCAAAAATCTGAACATATTGCTTCTTCTCAACCATCTGTACCTTCTGACCAGATGCCTAACTGACAGGCCTTTACTCAGGGCCTTCTTAATGCCTTCCTTGCTTTACACCAAGCCTCTGCCCCTGCCCAGGCCCCTACAGTCTATATCCCTAAGGGCAAACTAGTTGCTGATGTTTCCTCTGAAGAAGAGGATTCTTCAGGGGATGAATCCCTGACTTACACATCTCAACTTGTCTCTCCTCTGGGGTATGCTTCTCCAGAGGAGGAGTCTAATGGTATGGATTCCCTAGGGGAAGACATGACCTTTGGGGAAACCATAGTGCAAATGAAGGACTTTTTTAAGTGGGAGTGCAGTCAGGTTACTGAGACTCAAAAGATGTATTATGACCTCTTACAAATGGAATCCCCCAATCCGTCTGCAGTCCCTCCTGTCCACCCTGCCTTTCTGGATGCTTTCCTGGCTGCCTTCAATGCCCCAAATTCTCAACCCCCTGCACCAAAAGCACCCAGATAGATTTTATAAAGTCCCTGAAGATGCAAAATTCCTCTTCAAGGCCCCTTCTGCAGACCTATCCACAATTTCTGTGGCTGCAGATAAAACTTCCAAACATGTCCCCTCCACTTCCCTACTTCCTTCAGATAAAAAAAGCAGAATTATGGAAAGACTGGGCAAAACAATATACACCTCTGCCTCTTTAGCTGTGAGAGCTATTAACTACCAAACTCATATGGCCAAATACTCCTTGGCCCTTCTTACTGGTGCTATTAAACAGTTGGGTGACCTTTGTGATTCCCCTATCAAAATAAGGTCTCTAGTCTTTCAAATTCTTGCAGTCAAGTAACTAGACACTCCATTAACTGTAGTTATGACACAGTGGAGGCTTCATCTGGGGCTGCAGCCTCAAGTTCTGTCATCAGGAGATATTCCTGGCTTAGACTACAGCCCCTGCCTGATGACATTAAGTCAAAAATCATGGACGCTCCCTTGGATAACAAGGCTTTCTTTGGGTCAGAGGCTGCTTAACTCTTTAAGGCCCTTCAGGCAAAGGACAAAGAGCTCCAAGATCTCAGGCACATTTTTGTCTCCCCAGTTCCCCACTTCCAGAGGAACTATCCAGCTAAAACTACCCTGGTAAGAAGGCCTTTCAGGCACATGTCCTCCAAAGGGAAAAAAGATTTGAGGAAGCAGACTCCGTCTAGGTCTTCACCCTCAACTCCAGTTCAGAAACAAACTTTTCAGGCCAACCCTGGTAGTTTGTGATTACCAGGCCTTAAGCCCAGTCACCCCACTCTCCATGCGCCTCTCCCGATCCTTCCCTGCTTGGAAACGGGTTACCCAAGACTCTTGGGTGCTCTCAATTATAAAACTAGGTTACTTCATGGTGTGGGAAACCAGACCGACCTTCAGAGGCATTCCACAACCCCCTTGAGACCAAATGGCTTCCTTTCTCCCAGTTCTGTACACTATGCTTTCTCAAGGCACAATTCAAGATGTGGCCCCACAATCAAGAGGGAAAGGATTCTACTCCAGGATGTTCTGGTGCCCAGGAAAGAAGGTCCCTTGAGACCTGTCTTGGATTTGTCCCATCTGAACACTTTCCTCAATTCCCATCCTTTCGGATGCTTACCCTTCCCACTCTCCTGACCCTGATCCTCCCTCAGGCCTTCATGGTGTCCTTGGATATGAATGATGCCTACTTACATATCCCAATCCATCCTCTTTTCAGGAAATTCCTTCATTTCTCAGTGGGTTCTGCACATTTTCAGTTTTGTGCTTTGCCATTTGGTCTCTCTATGGCCCCAAGAGTGTTCACAAAGTGCCTAGCCCCAGTCGTTGCCTTTGCCAGAATGCAGGTGATCCAACTCTTCCCCTACCAAAACAATGTCCTGATCTAGCCGTCTCCACAGTTGGTCCTGCAACATCTAGACTTCATCATCTCCCTCTTGAGGTGCCTGGGGTTCACCATAAACCTTCACAAATCCCCCCTGACTCCCTCTCAGGATCATGTGTTTTCAGGATGTAGGATCTTACCAGGAGAAATGATTGCCTGTTTCCCTCCAGACAAGATTCTGTCCCTCACATCCTATTTCCAGGAGCCCTCTCCAAGTTCTGTCTGCCAGGGAGTTTATCAGCCTCCTGGGATTCATGGCCACCACCATTCCCATGGTAACCTTAGCAAGGCTACACATGAGAAAATATCAATGGTACTTGAGGACAATCTGGAAACAATACATGCACCCTCTGGAATTTATGGTACCCCTGCTTTCCTGCCTTGCCAGGGAACTAAATTGGTGGATTGCACAGATCTCTGCCAAGCCTGGTCTTCCCCCTGCATCCCCTTCCCCCCAACCAAGATCTCTACACAGACATATCAGACTCAGGTTGGGGCATGACCTTAGGAGAGTGGAGAGAGAGAGAGAGAGACTTGGACCCTAGGCCAACAGAGGGAACACATCAATATCAAGAAAATTAGAGCCTTCATGTTGGCCCTCCAAATTTTCAAGGATTGGATACTTCCAGGTATGCTGAGATGGTACACAGACAATACCACTGTGCTGTGGTACGTTAACAAATGGGGGGAGGGGTACAAAGTACCTACCTCCTATGCAGATTGGCTCTGCAGGCCTAGGAAATTACCCAACAAAGTCATGTAAACCTCCTAGCCATCTACATACCCTCTGCAGAAAATGTGATGAGAGATGCTGTAAGCAGGACCATGACTCAATCCCACAAATGGATGCTGAACAGGGATGTGTTTCTGGACCTGGACCATCGAGGTTGGATGCACTTTCCTTCCCTTGGAAGGAGATATTCACTTATGCATTCCCCCCTTTCCCCTCTTACAAAAAGTTCTTCTGAAGATTCAGAGAAAACCTCAAATCTCTTGGAAGGCTGATTGCCGAGGTGCTAGAGTTTTGGTACCTTTATTAAAGAAAGGAAATATTCACTGACTGTGTCATTTTATCTTTCTACCTTTTTGTGCTTGATGGTTCTGGAAAACTCAAATCTTGTTGGTGACCCCCTTTTGGCCAAGACAGCATTGGTTCCCCCTTCTACATCACCTAGCCAAGGGCAATCACCACAAGTTACCCCACAGGATGGACCTGCTCACACAGGAAAAGGGAACTCTCATACACCTCCAAATATCCACCCTGAACCTTACAGTGTGGGTGATAGGGCATTGATTCCCTTCAGACACCTTTACACCGAGGATGCGCTTCAGGTTCTGCAGGAGGCCAGAAAACCCACTACTAGAAAATCCTATCTTTCCAAGTGGAAAATGTTTGCTGTTTCGTGTCTGAAACAAAATTTCCAGCCACTGACTGTAAACTCCAGTGGTTTTGTCTTACCTGTGTGAACTGATGAACTTTGGCTTGTCATATTCTGTTAAAGCTCACCTGTCTGCCATCTCATCATGCCTACCTCTTGCCCTTCCTCTAGCTTCCAGACTGGAAGTTAAGCTCTTTTGAAAGGGGGTACTACACATTAGACCTCCAGGAAAGCCCATCCCTCCCCCCTTGAGATCTTAATTTTATTTCGGAAAAGCTGACCTTACCGCTCTTTGAACCAGCCAAGGACTGCTCTCTCCAACACTGCACATTGAAAACTATCCTCCTGGTGGCCATTACTTCAGCCAGATAAGTTTCTGAACTGCAAGCCCTCATGGCCTCCTCCCTTTTCACAGTTTTCCAAAAAGGACAGGGTTTGCTTACGCACTAACACATCCTTCATGGCCAAAGTAGTTAATGAACTTTCCCTGAATCAAGCCATCAATCTTTCTACCTTCTTCCCCTTGCCTCAAATCTCTGCTGAAAGGATCCTTCACTCCTTGGATGTACATAGACAACTTAGATACCATTTGGCCAAGACCAAATCCATCCGTAAATCTGATAGGCTCTTTGTCTCCTACCACCCAAGAGTCCCGGGGCACCCTGTTTCCAAGCAAACCATTTCCTCATGGAGAAGGAAATCTATTTCCTTTTGCTACACAGCCCATGGCGAAAGGCTCCCCTTCCCAGTGAAGGCACTCGCCACTAGGGCTGTGTCCTCCTCTGGTGCATTCTTTAAGGGTATGGATACAGCTGCCATTTTGGAGGCAGCTACTCAATCATCTGTCCACACTTTCACCAAACACCAGAAGTTGGACATTATTTTTTGGTCCAGGGCAGGATTTGCCAGGGCCATCCTTCATGGCTTTGTGGAGAATGTTTCTGTCCTGCCACTCACTTCCTTAATAGCATGAGCTTTTGCACTCTCCCTCATGTTATGGATACAGCAGCAGGATACAGCAGCATATGAATAGAAGGACATAAGTTGTGTAAAATTTTGCCAAAATTGTAGGTGTCCTTCTCTTCTATATGCTGCTGTATAGTTTCCCGCCCTGTCTTCCCCCTGACATTTGCCTGACTCCTGAGTACCCACTCCATAGTTGCTGGTTCCGGTGGCATCCACTTCTGATATAGGTGCGTGCTGATGTCAGCTTTGTACCTGACGTCCGTTTATGACCGACATACTGATGAGGGCTGACGCACATACCTTCACAGTAGCAGCTAACTTTTGTATAACGGCCAGATGTACGAGAGTCAGTCAGAGGCAGACTCCCTCATGTTATGGATACATCTAAAGTTATAGTAAGATTTTACTTAACTGTACTTTATGGGTAAGGAAGGTGGCACCAAGCAGGCTAAAGATGTTTGAATTGGCTGATGTCGTATCCAGAGTCCCACAAATCTAATCAGATGGAGACAGACAACGTGGATCTTTCGTTATGGTGAGTGCATAACTTCCAATCTGAAGTTGTTGTTTTCATTTGCTCTTCAACCTGTGGGAATACGGATCCGACTCAGCCGCATTCTGCAGCATCGGATCCAAGCTCCTCCCCTACCCATAATACCCCATGTCTCCTTCCTCCCCTCAGATGTCATTTGCCGCACGTTCAGTTAGCATTGTGATTTGTTAGCTCCAAGTTTCCTGTGAGTAAGTAAAAGCTTTTCTTGTCTTTTTCTTCTCTTTTTCATTTTTCTTATCTCTCTTCCTAGTTCTATACCCTACTCGTGTACTTTGTGTGTGTGTGTGTGTGTGTGTTGTATGTCTGAGAGTTCAGCACCTGGACACTTCCTGTTCGATCTGTGTGGGCTTCAACCCCTCTATGCATTGATCGACAGGAGAAACAAACTTATTTTGAGAGGCCTTCTTCCGCAACCCTCTTCTGAGGCTTTGGCTTCATCTTCCTCCATCTCGGCTTGTGGGACTCAACTTCATGCCAAGAAGGCTGGGGACAGGGACAAACATTGCCACAAGAGTGAGATAGGCCCAAGAAGCGGTCCCCCGACTGCACTTTGGCTGAGCCCCTGGCCAAATCCCACCTGGATCCCAGCGTGAATTCCCATTGGCTCCAGTCTCCTCGTTTCTCGCTGGAGTCTGAGGTCTCTCGGGCCCGATCTCCCTTCTCAGCCTTTCTCTGGTGCCACTCCATGCCTGTATCTGAAGCTTCCTCCATCTGGTCCACCCATAGTCTTTCTGAAGCTGAGGTGGACAGGATGATGTGGAAATTCATCTGGACCCAGATCCAGATGGGAATCTTGGCTGCCCCCTCCCCCTCCGGGGTTGGGAGCATGCAGTCTACTTTTCTTCCCATTGCTCCTTCTCCGATCTGACCCATGGCTTCAGAGTCTCCAGGTCCAAGGTTTCTCGGCATCGAGTGGTCGGTGTTGGTGGTCCCAGGTACCTTGACACTGACCATTGCCCTGAGTGCCTTGGCTCTGACTGGTTTGGAGCTGTCCAATTCTCAGAGCTGTAGTCTCGGTGCCAGATCAGAGGGGATGGTGTCGGCTCCAAGACTTTTGGATTCTTGACACCTGGAGGCTTGGGTCCGACTCTCCCGTCGACACAGAGGGTGATGGATCCAGTACTACTCCCAGCTTCGGGGATTTCCTCTCCCTCTTCTTTTGATGTGGTGGAGAGGGATTTCTCACCCCCTTTGAGACCTTTGACATTATCCTCCTCAAAGTCCATCCTGGCTCCCTCTTTTTCTGGTCCAGAATCTGCCATCTTGCCCCGTAAGTGACAGACTGTCGTCTCTCTGCCCCAGGGAGATTATCCCCTGGGAACAGCCTGAGTTTTCCGAGTACTCCCCAGAGACCCGCACTGAGGAGCTCCCTCGGATACGTACTTATTTTATTTATTTATTTTATTTTATTTTACATTTGTTCACTGGGTTTGTCTGACTGAGCTAAGTAGCCTTTTTTCAGCAGAGGCCTGTGGAGAAAAGCTCCACATGTTCGACAGATTAACATTTACAAAATTAAGTAGACAAGCGACAACTGGTTTACAGAAAATATTTAAAGCAACATAGGATATGTGCAAAAGGAGGCATTTGGACACCCCACTGGAGTCCCTCACAAAAGACACTGACTTGGAGGAAGGGGAGGGCTCGCCCCAGTCACCCCCAGATGATTTCTCCTCTTGAGACATCATGGAAATCCTATACCAGCATGGGGGATAGTCTGTCCAAAAGCCCAACCCAGATGAGTCGATGTTCGTGGTGGCATTTGGTGCAGGACCTTCTACCTCCTGGGTGTCCCCTCCTCCTGAACCACTTGTGGACTTAATTTTGTCTTGGGCATGGAAGGAACTGGACATGGTGGAGCCCATTCCCAAGCGCCCTGACAAAATTCTAAGCTCCCCCTTTGGACAGGCAGCACTCATCTAAGGGATTCTTGGTCAATGCCATGGTGGTTGCGGTGGCCACCAAGAAAGAGCTCGCTCAGGAGAGCTCTATGGTCCATCCACCGGACAGAGTCCTGGGCCATGGACCATTTCAGGAAGCAGGATTAGGCTTCAGCCATGTTTGCCTTGTATGGTCTGATGATCTACATGGCACACATCATTAGACTACAGTGGGACCTGGTCAAGGAGGTCGCTGAGTCTACCCCAGGGACCATATCAACGGAGGAGAAGAAAGTCCTTATATTCCTATGTTGCAATATTCTAGTTGTGGGATTTCCTGCCTTCAGGCATCTCGTACGTCAGCTTCTATACAAAAGCTTCAGCTTGGCTGTTGCAGTGTGCGTGGGACGTCAAACGTAAGGTTATAAACCTGGGGCCTTAAATGTGACGTCTGCACGCACATTTCCCAGAACTTTTCAGCCACAGACCGATGCATCGTGTGATCCGCTCCCTCTCAGACATCTCATCTAAAAGCTAAGTAACCCGCTGGGTTTCTGGTTTCATTATATAGCCAATAGTTATTGCTCAGGCATGGTTGTTGTAGCAATTTTTAGCTGATGTCAGGTAAAAAGGGGAAATGCCAATGCGGGTGCCAGATACCCCATAAAGACGCCCATGATAGGTGTGGTTTTGCTTAGGCTGGGAGCACAACCATTCCACCTGCTCCGTTTGTCAATCTTTTGTGCAGAAGACCCTTCGCAGCCTTCTGGCTGCATTAAACCTATACCTAGAAAATCAGCACCTTAATAATGGATCCCGCATCAGAGGCCACACCCGAACCTCTGCGTAAGAAGGCCAAGATTCCTAGGCCTTCCTCACCTGCCGCTTCATTACCGAACGCCCCACCAACTGCTGATTTAGGAGTTGAGGGGTGCCCGGTGGATCTGTCGACTTCAACGACGACCTTTGGGGAAGCCATTGCTCAGCCGACAACCGGCACGTCCACAAAGTCTACCCAGACATCGACTTCTGTCGATGTTGAGGGGGGACCAGATTCTGTGGTACCTCCAACCGGGATTCATACTTCTGAAATGGTTGCCTCAAAACCTGACTCCAAGCTGGTTCCCACTTCCACCCTGGCCAAAAGGAAACAGAAAACCAAGCATGCCTCCTCCTCCGCAGAAGGCCTACCAGATTGGCAGTCCTTCACGTCTTCCCTCATGTAGGCTTTTACAGCCACTACTTTGCCTTTACTCAGCCCTAGGCCTGCCTCAGCCTCTTCCATCCCACCCACAACCTCTCAGGTTAGAGAGGAAGAGCATGATTCCTCCTTGTCTTCCTCAGAGGATTCTATTTCATATACCTCTCAGATTGCATCTCCCCAGGAGTATTATTCTCCTGATGAGGAATCTGTTGAATGGGATTCTTCGCCTGAAGATATTACCTTTGGTGAGACCATCACCAAGATGAAAGATTATTTTAAGTGAGATACTTCTCAAATGACTGACACCCAAAAGAGGTACTTTGAGCTCCTGCAGGTAGAATCCCCCTCCCCTTCTGCTGTTCCTCCGGTTCTGCCTGCTTACTTGGATGCCTTTAATTCAGCATGTAAGGCCCCTGATTCACAGCCACCTGCCCCCATGCGCCCTGACCGCTTCTACAAGGTGCTGGAGGAGCAAAAATTCATAGTTAAACCACCCTTGGCAGACCCAGCAGTGAGTGCCACCTCTCCTGATAAGCAATCCAGACTGCTTCCTTCCGCCTCTCTCCTACCCACTGATAAAAGGATATCATATCTATGGATAGGATTGATAAGAAGGTATATACCTCCTCCACATTGGCTTTCAGAGCCATTAATTCTCAAACCCACATGACTAAGTATGCTCTGGACTTGGTGTCTCAGATCTCCTCCATGCTGGCTTCCATCCCTGACAGCCGCATTAAGGCTGACATATCTTCAAAACTGTCCCTGGCTCAGCAAGTAGCCAGGCACTCGATTCGATGCAGATGTGATGCTGCAGAAGCATCTGCCTGCTCTGCAGCATCTGCTTCTGTCCTCAGGAGATGCTCCTAGCTGAGACTTCAGAATCTCCCAGAAGACTTCAAATCCAAAATCTTGGATGGCCCCCCTGGATCACAATTTCCTTTTTGGGAAATAATCTGCAGATCTCTTCAAGAATCTGCAAGAAAAAAGCAAGGAATTGCAAGACAATAAACGTCTACTGGTGTCTGCCATTACCAAGTATTATAGAAACTACCTTGCTAAGACCACCTTTGTAAGGTGTAACTCTCCACAGATGGGTGCTTCTTCTTCTTCCAGGTTTAGAAGAGGGTAAAGAAGACCTACCACCTCCAGACCTAATGGACCACCTCCTCAGCCCAGACAATCATTTCAGGAGAGTTGAGGTCCCAATAATGCATGACTGCCTTGCCCATGTGCCACTGTCTGCACGCTTTCCCCACTGCCTCCCCTTCTGGCAAACCATCACAACGGACCAATGGATACTATCCATTATCTGAAAAGGATACTTCCTATCCTGGAAAGAAAAACACCCAGGAAAGACATCCCATATCCCTCCAAAAACCAACTACAACTCCTCCCACACGTTTTGTCAGACCTTCTAAAACTAGGCACCATAGAACCTGTCCCCTCAGGACAGGAAGGAAAGGGATTCTACTCCCGTCTCTTCCTGGTCCCCAAAAAAGACGGCCCCTGGATACCCGTATTGGATCTCTCCTTTTTAAATCTTCACCTTCAGGTACCCATTATCAAAGTGCTGTCACTTCCCACCCTGCTACCTCTTATTCCAGCCAAGGCCTTTATGGCCACCCTGGACCTAAAAGAGCCTACCTACACATACCCATCAGGACTTCCCACAGAAGATTCCTACATTTCTCTGGGCCCTCCTCTCATTTCCAATTTACTGCTTTGCCCTTTGGTTTGTCCACTACCCCCCCCCCAAGTGTTTACAAAGTTCCTAGCCCCAGCCATTGCATTCTGCAGAACTCATGGAATCCAGATTTACCCCTAACTGGACGACATTGTAATACTGGCAGAGTCAAAAGATACCCTCTCAAAGCATCTATACTTCACCATGTCCCTTCTGCAAAATCTAGTGTTCACCATCAGTCTCCCAAAGTCCTCATTGAACCCAGACCAGGACAACATTTTTCTAGGGTGCAGAATCAGAATGGACAAAATGAAGACCTTTCTCCCACAGGACAAGGTACTATCCCTGACTTCCCACTTCACGGAGATCCTGTACTCTCAGAAGGTAACTGCAAGGCAATTCCTTCGTCTCCTGGGCTTAATGGCAGCAACCATCCCTGTGCTACCACTGGCTAGAATGCACATGCGCAAGCTACAGTGGTACCTCAAAAACATTTGGTCCCAGCACCTGAATCATCTAGAACAGGTTATTCCCCCTCTTCCCTGTCTAAAGACAGGAATCAGCTGGTGGATCCAGCAAGTCCAGCTAAACCCGGGACTTTCACTACTACCTCCCATCCCAACCCAAATAGTGCATACAGATGCCTCAAATTCAGGGTGGGGGACAACACTGGCATCTTACAGGGTTCAGGCATACTGGCACCCTTCTCTACAGGCCAAACACATCAATATCAGAGAAATGGCAGCAGTCTTCCTAGCTCTGAAGACCTTTACCCCTCTACTTTTGCCAGGGGTACTTCTAATAGTGACCGACAATACCACTGTAATGTGGTACCTCAACAAGCAGGGAGGAACAAAGGCTCATCAGCTGTGCAGACTAACCCTGATGATATGGGACCTAGCCTCTCACCTCAACCTGTCCCTGCAGGCAAGCTACATCCCCTTGCAGGACAACAAGCAATCATATCTCCTAAGCAGGACATCCTCTCCACAACACGAATGGATGCTGGATAGGACTGTCTTCCTAGATATAGTCCACCGGTGGGGCACTCCACAAATAGACCTGTTCACCTCCCCCCAGAACAGGCAGCTGCAGACCTTTGCTCAAAGACCTACTCCCTCCTAGCTTGGAGAGTAGACGCTTTCAAAATCTCCTGGGAGGGGAAGTTTCTTTATGCCTCCCCCCCTTCCCATTGTTTCAGAAACCCCTCCTGAAAATCAGGAAGGACAAACCAAAAATCTTGTTAGTGACTTCCTACTGGCCAAGGCAACACTGGTTCCCCCTACTTCACAATCTAGCCAAGGGCAATCACTACAAGTTACCCTACAAGGTGGACCTACTGACACAAGAAAAAGGAACTCTCCTCCACCCACACTTGCAGATGTTATCCCTGACTCTGTGGGTGATAAACTTTTGATCCCGTTCAGACAGCACTACTCAGAAGTCGTGCTTTCAGTCCTGAGGGAGGCCAGGAAACATACAACAAGAAAATCTTACCTAGCGAAATGGGAAAGATTTACTAAGTGGTGTCTGGACAAGGGCAAGGACCCTTTCATAGGTAATACACCCCTGGTTCTTGCTTATGTGTGTCAATTGATTAAGAGTGGACTTTACTACTCCTCAGTAAAAGTACACCTATCTGCTATTTCAACCTGCTTGCCTCTTGATCCACCCTTGCTAGCCAGACTTGATGTGAAACTCTTCCTTAAAGGGGTGCTACTCATCAGACCCCCAAAGAAACGTATCCCTCCCCCTTGGGACCTTAACTACATCCTCAAAAAACTTACCCAACACCGTTTTGAACCGGCTGGGACTTCTTTACTACAAATTTGTACATGGAAAACAGTCCTCCTAGTTGCTATCACTTCAGCCAGAAGGGTTTCAGAGTTACAAGCCTTGATGGCCACCCCCCCCCACACACTACCTTCCACAAGGACAGGGTCACCTTGAGAGCTAATCCCTCCTTTATGCCCAAGGTGGTCAATGATTTGTCTCTTAACCAATCCATCCACTTACCCACCTTCTTTCCCTCTCTCACTAATGAAGGAGAGAGGATACTGCACTCCCTGAATGTGCACAGACAATTGAGATTTTACCTGGACAAAACCAAATCTATTAGGAAATCACAGCAACTCTTTGTTTCCTTCCCAGGGCTCTGGGCAAGGCAGTTCCCAAATAAACCATTGCATCCTGGATCAGGAAAACCATTTGTCTATGCTACTCCCTCCATGGAAAAAGCCCCCCTATGGGAGTAAAGGCACACTCCACAAGAGCAGTGGCTGCCTCCATGGTTTTCATAAAAGGTCTGGACACGGCATCCATTATGGAAGCAGCCATATGGTCCACCATCCACACCTTTACCAAACATTACAAATTGGACCAAGTCTCCAGAGCTTGTGCTGGATTCACCAGGGCTATCCAACAGGGCTTTGTCAAGTCATCATCAGCATCCACCACCCTATCATCCATCTGAGCTGTGGTGCTCTCCCACAACTAGAATAGTGCAACATAGGAATAGAAGGAAATAGAATAGTTGTGTAAAATCTTACCATAACCATAGATGTCCTTTTTTTCATGTTTCAGTATTTCTTACCATCCACCATTCCCCACTGTTCATTCTCCTTCATCCCCAGCTAGAACCTGGATCTATCTATGCTACAAAAGGACCCCAGGGTCACATACCTGACACTTCTGGCTCTCCCACCTTCTGGGCCTCCTTCACTACCTGCTGGCCTTCAAGTTCTGAGGAATGTGCGTGCAGACGTCACATTTAAGGCCCCTGGTTTATGGCCTTATGTCTGACGTCCCATGCATGCTGCAACAACCAAGCTGAGGCTTTTGTATAGGAGCCGACGTACAATTCGCCTGAGGGCAGGAAATCCCACAACTAGAATAATGCAACATGGAAGAGAAGGATATCTTATGGTAAGATTTTACACAACTATTCTTTCTCCTCCCCTATGGCCACCCTAACTTCTGTATCCAATACTTCCACAAGGCTCTTGTCACACGCTATTGAAGGTGCCTCTAGGGTAGCCGGAACAGGCATTACCATTAGGCTTCATGCTTGGCTCTGGCTATGTGCATTCTTGGAGCCCTTCAAAGCATCTTTTACCAATGCCCCATATGACGGTTCCACACTCTTTGGTAAGACTGTTAGAGACACTCTAGTCCAGAGTGCGAAAGACAGAAAGACCCTGTCTGTCGTCGGGTTTCGCTTCTCAACCCCACAATGATCCTTTTCTCGGAATCAGAGTGGGGAGAAGATGTGGTTCCAAAAATCTCAGGGCTTTACCCACAACGCTTAGGACTAGCCTTCCCCCAGAGGCAGAGGGGGCTATGGTAGATGCCATCCTTATGGCAGAGGGGGTCTGAGGGACAAAGAATCCCAGGATTCTTTCCAGGACAGACCCTCGCAGCAGCCCTGAAGGGTTGCCCAGCTGTACATCTCTTGGAGGTAGTCGGGGGATGTCTCTCTCTGCACCCAACAGCCTGGGAGTCTATTACAGATGATTATTGGGTGTTGCAGATTATATCCAGAGGATACGCAGTCCACTTCCTTCAACCCCTAGTTCATCCCAAATACCTCTCAGACATCCCACCTGTGCAACAGGAGGAGCCAGCAGTGGAGATATCCTGCTGCTCGTAAAAGAAGTCATCCAGCCCAACCCCCCATACCAATCTGGATCAGGCATCTATTCCAGCTTCATTTTGGTGCCAAAGAAAATGGTGGACTTAAGACCCATCCTGATTTTTCAACCCTAAATCTGTCAGTTGCCAAGACAAAATTCCGGATGGTCACTCACCAGTCCATTCTGCACTTTCTACAGATAAATAACTGGATGAGCTCGGTGGAGCGCCAAGATGCATGCTATCACATCAAGATGGACAAATGCTCTCGGACGTTCCTCCACTTCCATCTGGGATCCAGTCATTATCAGTTTCAGAGCACTACCCTTTGGTCTCACCACTACCCCCCAGTATGTTCAAGTGATGGCAGTGGTGGCTGCTCACCTGTGGCTGCAGGGGTCCCAGGTCTTCCCTACCTGGACGATTGGCTTCTTTCCGCTCCCTCCAGGCATCAACTCTGCCACACCAGGGATCTTCTTCTCATGACTGCCTACCAGCTAGGCATAACCATAAATCTCAATAAGTCCCAATTAGATCCAGTACAAGTCCTCGACTTCATTGGGGCTCGGTTAGATATCACTCAAACCAAAGTGTTTCTAACTATGGACAGACTTCAGTCCCTCTGGCATCATGTTTTGTACATTGTTAAGACCCAGTATCCCCATTTGCAGTTGGTTCTTCAGGTGTTGGGGTCCATGGCGGCCACAATCACCTTGATCCCAATGGCTCTTCTGCATATGAGGGTTCTGCAATGGACTCTGGTAGTTCAGTGGTCATTGCTGGACCTGCCGTTATCTCATCTTGTTCAATTATCTCAGGTGTGCAGGAATTCATTTCTCTGGTGGCTTCAATCCCTGGATCTTCTTCTGGGTTGTCCATTCATCCTTCCTGCCCCGGTGATCATAGTGAGCATGGACACCTACCTACTCGGGTGGGGTGGGGGGCATTGTATGGGAAGGACAGTCCAAGACATGTGGTCTACCCTGGAGACCCATCTGCATATCAGCATCCTGGAGATGAGGGCAGTGGTGTTTGTATTGCAAGCTCTTCATGCCCATCTTCCCCAAGGGACAGTTGCTATTCAGACAGACAATATGTCGGTAGTCTGGTACATCAACAATCAGGAGGAAACCAGGTCTTACCCCCTTTGTCGCAAAGCTATGAAATTGTGGGAGTGGGTGATCTCCGTCAGTTTTCTGGTGGCAAGGCACATTCCAGGGAGGTCCAGCATTCTGGTGGACAGGCTCAAGCAGATCTATTCTGATGCCTTACGAGTGGTCTCTGAATGCTTCAGTAGCAGAACAGATCTTCCTAAAGAGGGGTCGACCTTCCTGCGATCTCTTTACCTCTCCTTCCAATGCGAAGTGCATTGAGTATTTTGCACTGAACCCCTCTCCGGGAATCCCCAATTGATGCTCTAGTTCATTATTGGCCCTCCGGTCTTCTGTATGCTTATCCTCCACTCCCTCTAATCCTGAAATTCATTCAGAAAGTTCGACGGCTGGTCAGTTTAGTGATCCTCATTGCCCCCTTCTGACCTCGCCAAGTTTGGTTCCCCTCTCTGTGGTCTCATGCATTGTGTCCTCCTTGGACACTAGGTCAAGTTCCAGATCTGATCACCCATCCCTCAAGGAACTCGTACCCAGATTTAATCATTCTGAAGCTCACAGCTTGGCTGTTTCAGTTCCAATGATAGCTAGGACTCTTGGGATGTCTTCCCCCTTTAAGAAGATTTTGGTAGCAACTCAAACCTTTCACTAGGATGGTTTATTCCAGTAAGTGGAAATGCTTCTCAGCATGATTTGGACCTTTTACAGCTCTAGTCCCCACCATTTTGGAGTTTTTGGCAGATATCTTTAATCGTGACACTAGTTTTTCTACGATAAAGGTACAATTGGCTGCGGTCTCCAGTTTTCATATAGGAGAGAATTCGGTTTCCTTGGCTTCTTCCAAGCTTTCTAAAGCCTTTTTATAAGGTACCTTTTTACTGTGGCCTCCAGTAAGACCTAACGCCTCCCTGGGATCTTACCCTAGTGCTACAAGCTTTCATTTCTCCCCCTTTTGGGCCAGCAGCTACGGTGGATTTGCAATTCCTATCTTGGAAGAAAGCTTTTTTGATCGCCATTACTTCGGCCAAGAGAGTATCGGAGATCCAGGCCTTACGTGTCAGACCTCCTTATATGGTGTTTTCTTAAGGACAAACCCTTCATTCCTTTCGAAAGTGGCATCATAGTCTCACATTAACCAAGTCATCAGTCTCTCTATTTTCTTTCCGAACTTCCAGAATAAGGGAGAGTATAAATTGCATTTACTTGATATTCATGGGCAACTGTAATTCTGTCTGCATAGAACAAAATCCTTTTGTAAGTCTGATCAGCTTTTTGTTTCCTTTTATAAGCCTTTCTTAGGGAAAGCTGTCTCAAAAGTAACTTTTGCTCATTGGATTTCTCTGTGTATTGCATTGGCCTATTGAGCCAAAGGATTATCTCCACCAGGTCATGCCAGGGTGCATTCTACTAGGTCTGAAGCTACGTCCGCAGCCTTTTGGTCTAGGGTTTCCTTAGATGACATTTGCTCTGCAGCTACTTGGGCATCATCACACACATTTATTTCTCATTACAGTTTGGATCTCCTTTCCAGATGCAGAGCATCTTTTGGCTCTGGCATGCTCCAGAACATCGTTCCATGAGGACCTCCTAGGGTTATTTGATAGCTAGGGACTCTGTCCCACAGGTTGAAGAACAAATGAAAACAACAACTTCAGATAAAAAAGTTATGTACTCACCATAACGTTCCATCTGAGTTGTGGCTTTTCATTTGTCTTCAACCATCTTCCCCTCCTTCTCCCTTTCTTATGTGGGCTCTGCAGTGGGCCAGATGGAAGTGGCATAGTCCTTCTCTGTTGAGTCTTTGTCTTCCCTATGGTTCTAATAGGTGATAATGCCAGAGTGTTAGGCGTATGATTAGCTTGGGGTGCTACTGTCTGCAGCAAACTTGATCTGAGGGGAGGAGGGAGACAGGGGTATTATGGGTAGGGGAAGAGCTTGGATCCAATGCTGGAGAATGCTGCTGTCTCGGATTCGTATTCCCACAGGTTGAAGACAAATGAAAAGCAACAACTCATATGGAATGTTACGGCAAGTACATAACTTTTCTTTTATCCATCAAAAAGTGAACCAGCAAGCAGAAGGGGATTCTGCTTCTCATTCTTCTAGCAATAGAGGTCATTGAGAGACTTTCCAGTTGAACATTTTCCATTGTTTCAAAGGGAAATGCTTGAGAGAGAAAAAGCCCTGGAGTTGACTAGAAGAATCAGGACTACCTCAGGCTTGAACCAGAGTCTGGTGTTTGGAGATGTAGATGATCAGGAAGAAGACTAGCAATGCTGAAATTAGTGAATAAGTGGGAGACTATAAAGCGTCAGTCACATTTGTGAAATATGACTTTGCAAGAGAAAGTGGCTGAGAAAGACTGGAATTTTGATGACTTTGTTAAACTTGTGGGTGAACTGTAAAGTATATAACCTACTTTGTCATTAATGTTTAGAATGGCACTAAAGGGGGAAATAGTAACTGTAGGTCAGAAAAAAAGTCTTGTTGTTGGTATTTGTATAAATAATTTCATGATACATAAACTACATTTTAGACTGTGAAGCAGTTTCTTGTAGGGTACATTCAAGGGGCACTTTAAAATGTGTGTGTGTGTGTGTGTGTGTGTGTGTTTGTATTTGTATGCATGTGGGGGTCTTTTCAGTGACTGTTGTATATGTTAAACATATTAAATACGTGTGTTTTCTTAGTTGTAAGAAATGTAGGCTTTACATGGTAAGAAAATAAAGGCTGAAAGCAAGTTTAGCCTAATTTAATACCATAATCTTGTGCTGCTGGGGTTGGGGGTACAGAGTAAAAGTGATACTGATTATAAGTAAAATTGGAATAATAATTTCCTTTGTTTTTGCAAGGGTGGATGTGTAGATTAATGTCATTGGCTTAAGCTACAAACAATTTTTGTAGGCAAGTAGGTGTGAAAATTAGGTAAAGTGGTAAAAAGAGTGAACATTGCTGGGTTTCTTGCATCAGAACAGATGTTTACTTGTTTTTTCAATTGTCAGATGTTCTCAGTGAAGGATATGAAGTTTGCATTTGTGTGCACTTGGCTAGGGGAATTTTGTATATTGTATTCTGAGTGAAATTTACAACAAATCCTTTATGCAACTGCAGAGTTGTTAGTTGATTTGTTTTCCTCCCCGTTCTTATTCACGTATGGGTTACTGATCCAGTTTTTGGGGCCGACTAGGCCGCTTTCTACAGAGTTCAGCTTCCAGGCTTAAGCTTCTCCCTCTACTTAACAATCCTCTGCACTAAGCACAGCGTCCTCAGATCGCATTTGCCGCCTTTTGTGTCAGACATGCTCTCCAGTGCTCGAGCAGCTTTTTAGAGTTCTTCTTCAGATAAATACTATTTTTTTCTGTTATATCTAGTGCTTTTTCTCTCCTTCCTCTTGCCCACTAAGTTTTTGCTGGCATTAGGGCAATCCATGTCTCTTCCCCTTATCCTACGTATTTTAAATTTTTTGCTAGTGGTTAGGAGTTTGAATAGCGTTTTTTTTTTTCACTATTGCTATAATTGTAGTAGTTGTACTTGTTGTAGTTGTTTGGTTAATAGTTAAAATAAACATTTCTGTGTCTTGTAGTTTTGGATAAGCCTTCAGGGTTTAAAAGATACCCAGAGTGGACCTAAAATTCACTCTGATGCGCATGAAAGGTGTGTTTATTGTTTAGGTGCAGCACATTTGCAGTCTCACTGTGCCATTTGTGAGGGGTTCAACCCCAGACAATTGCCAGAAGACTTTAACAAATTAATATTGAAAAGGATTCTGCCTCCATTCTCTCTTTCTTTTCTCCAGAGGCTCACACTCCCAAACCGGCTTTGCAAAGTTCTGTGCCATACTCAAAGAAGCACCCCAGGACTTCATCAGAACCTCCATTGAAAAGTAAAAAATCTTCAGATTCTTCGGCCAAGAGGCCAGGCTCAACTCCAGTGGATCCAAAAGCTGTCTCAGGTCTGTCTGCACCTACACCGAAGGCCCTAACTGTTGTGTTGTATCCAGCATCCTCCAGATCAATGTCTACCACGACCACTGCACATCCTGCTCATCCCTCAGATCTGAGGAGGTGGGATCAAAAGACCCATTCTCTGCTTCCCTCCTCTTTGGTATCAGAGCCTAGGACTTTGGGTCAGAAAAATGTGAGTTGGTCACCAGAGTTCTCCATCCGGTCAATTCCCCCCGTGGTGCCAACAAAAATTTTACACACCCCATGCCAGTCCCATCATCCGTCTGTACCTTTGTCCAGATCCTCCAGAAGCCTTTCCGAATATGATATGGATAGGATGGTAAAAAAGATCATCAGGGCTCAGACCCAGATGAAGGTCTTGTCAGCTCCTTCCCCTCCTGGATCCATGAGCATTCCATCTCTCTTTCTCTGATTCAACCCTTGGTTTTGGAGCCCCAGGACCTTAGCCATCTGAGAGACTAGGTATCGGATTCAAGGACTTTTGCTGTTTCCACTCCAAGAGTTGCCTTGACCACCTCTGCTCCAAGGTCTTCAGATCAACTCGGGTTATTGGTCCATTACATCAAGGTCGTTCCAAGGGTAGAGGTTTGGCTCCCATTTTGTCTGAGCCTTTTCTTCCTCTTGATGCCTCGGCTCTTGACAGCATGGGTCTGGTTCTGTTTGGGAGTTGTGGATTCAAGACCTTTGTAATTTCTTCTTTGAGGGCTTTGGCCCTGATGGAGTTGGGCAGAGGTTCTCCGAGTCCGTCTGCTATCCAGGTCATATAAAAGGCTTTCTTTGCGGACAGAGACCTGATCTCTTTGGCTACTGTTCTGCCCTATCACTCCTCATCGAATCTGGGAATTGGGCCTGCCATTCCTATCCAGAGTCAATCCGCCTCGAAGAGAATCCAGTATCTTCCACCTGAGGTGGCCTATCCGATACCTCCCCTGAGTATCCTACAGAGGAGGTGCCTCATAAGAGGACGTGTAACAGGAGGCACTTGGACGCCATCATGGAGTCTTAATGAAGATACGGACTACAATGAGGGAGAAGTGGTTGGTCATCCCATGATCCTACTTCTGAGGATTCTGTATTTCTGGAGACCTTTAGGATGGGCCTGTCTACATCTTGGGTGACCTCCCGGTGGATCCTCTCATAAATCTGGTGGCCCACTGGGCCTGGAAGAAGTCTGTCACTATAGAGCCCGTGCAACAACAGTTCTTCCGCAGGTATGGCAAGTGCAACGGCCCATAACAGAACCAAAACTCAAAACCCAAAAAGGTCAGCACTCAAGTGAGAGGTTATAACCGACTTTATTATAAAAGTCAATAAGCAGTCAATGGACTGCTTTCGGCTACAAGTCTTTATCAGTGTATAACACACAAACTGCAAACCAATTATACTTGTATAGTAGAAACATCATAGTCAGCTGATACATGTCAAACAATCAGTATCCATTATAAATGTTCATTCAGACCAGGTGAAAAAAGACCACCCAGTCTGACAATCCCTTTTCTTTTTTGTTTAAGATGTTCTGTCATCCAGCTTTAAAATTCCTATTGCCATGTACCTTATCTATGACAATACATTTAAATTGGGCAGTAGGATGTTTAATGGTATGCTTATATAATGCATTAGTACTAGTTTTATTCCTGATATTACTATGGTGTTCAGAAGTACATAATTTAATGGGTCTTGAAGTCTGTCCAACATAGAACGCTGAACACGTGCATACAGCTAAATGTACCACCCAATCAGTACTACAATTGGCAAATGTCCTTATATTAAATATACTGTATTTTTACTAGTGAATTCCTTCATCTGGCACATGTGCCTGGAAAATGAACAGTGACCACATGAGAAGCATCCCACCAATATGCCACCATCTAATGTGCCTTGAATAATGTTTGTGGAAGGTGATTTGTGTTTATAATGATTAAAAAATCACCCTAATGTTTTGCCTCACCTGAAGGAAAAACGTCATCTAACACCCAAAAGATTAAGTTGTTCATCAGCTAATAAGATATCCCAGTGTTGTTGCATTAGGTCCATGAAACAAAAGGTATTGCGTCCATAACTAGTAATAAATCAAATGGTCCTGTCCATTACCCCTCTCCTAACTTGATATTTCAATAAGTCAACTCTATGTAAAGTTTGTACCTCCCTGCTTGTCTGAAGTATATGTGACTTAGCATACCCACATTGACCACACCTTTCCATCAAGTCCTTCTCTTGAATTTTAAACTCATCATTATTGGAACAAATTCTCCGAACCCTCATAAATTGGGATTTTGGAATATTTCGAATAACATGTTTAGGATGACAGCTGGAGGCATGGAGTGGAGTATTCGAATGAAATGGGTTTACGATAAAGGGAGATTTCCAATGTCCCATCCTGCTGTCTTTTCAGTGAGACATCCAAGAATGAAATACACTCCATATCATAATTTACTGTAAATTGGACCCCCCACTTATTTTCATATAGATATTGAATAAATTATAATAAATATTCAACATCAGACTTCAAACAGTCCAGCAGTCATCCAAATTCTCCTCCAAATATCTATCTCATCTAAAAACAAATTATGACCATCATCATAGATGATCTGCTGTTCCAAATATCCCACAAAAAGGTCGAAATAAATCAGGGCAAATGATACATCCATAGCCATGCCTTTAAGTTGTAAAAAACAACTACCATTAAAATAGAAGACATTCTTGGTGAGAACATGTCCTGCCAAACAAAGGAGAAAAGTACTGAAACCAAGACTATATAATGGAATCTTACACAACCAATATTCTAAGGCAGAAAGCCCTGCCCAATGAGGAATGCTCATATATAAAGAAGTGACATCAAGGATGCACATAATCCACCCCACATCCAATTGAGTATCAGACACAATATTTAAAAATTCCATAGTATCTTGTATGCATGCCCTCACCCCTTTTAACAGTGGTTTCAAATATGTTGTCAAAAAGGCTGATAATAATTCAGTGAGAGAGCCATTTCCAGAGATACAGTAGGCCTGCCTGGTGGTTGTGTAGCATTTTTATGGATTTTTGGAAGTAGGTACAAGTATTGTGGTAATGGATCTTTGGCCCTCAGATGCTAAGAGGTTTTTTTCACTGATAATTCCCTTACTGACTGCCAGCTGTAAAAATTCATCAATTTCACACTTAAACCTAGGTGTGGGGTCAATGGACATGGCTGTTTAAAATCGGCCATCCTTCAACTGCCTCTCAGCTAAATACATGGACCAGTCCATGTCCACTGTGGTCCTGCCTTTGTCCACAGCAGTGATTACTATGTTTTTATTTTTCCTCAGGTTTTCTAAAGCTTGAAATTCTGGTGTGGTTAGATTATTAGAAAGAAACTTTGTATCAAATTGTGCACAAAAATGTAAATCTTTGAGAACATATTTTTGGAAAATATCAACATGTTTATTCACAGGGGGATCCAAAGTAGATCTATGAAATTTAAAGTTCTTTGATAAAGAAGAAATTGATTCATTATTATCAAAATACAATCTGAGATTTTACAGTTTACAAAAGGAAGCCAAATCATCCACAAAAGTATTCTCATACACCATATGACCATGAGTAAATTTTTGAACTTTATTTAACACCTGAATTTCAATGTCAGACAAAATAACTGATGAACTGTTGTGTACATTGTTTATGTAAGCTTCTGATGTTTCAAAAAATGTAATAGAGTTTTAGTGTGACATCTTGACCTGTGCTTCCTACCACCCTGCCTTCTAACTCTAAAGGGATGGAACTTGGAATGTTATCCACACCTAAAGATTTAAAAGAATTACATTTTTTGGACGCTGGTGACCCCTGTTGGTACTCAGTTTCAGTGTCTGTGTATGAGGAAGAATCTTCCCCAGAAGTATCACTAACAGATTTCTTAAGAATGGATTTTTTCCTTTTTCTTTTTTGACCAGTGTTATGAATTTCCTGCTTGGAAAATTTAACACTTTTAACTTGTTTAAACGGTTTTCCTTGGCTGTAATCTCTAACATCTCATTTAAATAACTTTCTTTCCTTAAGATCTTTTTCAAACTCCAACAAATCAACACTTGACTGTTGAAGACAAGATTTATATATCTGGTGCCCATCAAACTGTCTTGCTTGTTCACAGATCTTAGTTACTTCTGTAACCAAGCTGTCAATTTGACATTCATAAAATGCATGCAAAACATTGACAAGTTGCATAGAGGGTGATTTCTGTATGTCAGACCAAGCTGTTAATAAATTATCATCAGCCTGACCCACCAGTGGCTTAATGTGAGTTCTTAGACTCCTAGGGGAAATACACTTAAGTTGGTAGGCCTTAAACAGTTTCAAGTGCCAGATGCTAGCTCTTACGTTTTTCATGCATTTATAAAGCTTATCAGATATAGGAGTACATTGGGTCTCCAGCTGGGGTTCCTTATTAGGTGTAGCCCCTATATTAGAATCAACTCCAAACACCTGGATGTCATCCTTATCTGCTGATAACCCTTCCAAAATAGTCATCAAATCCATTTCAAAAGGTCTAATGAAACACTTGGAAACATTTTTTTACAACTGTCCCTTTTAAAAATATTTTTTTAGTGAGTCTTGAGAGTCTTGTTTTGTAACACATTCATAAAACCCTTCATGGGTCCATTCATGTAGCCTAGGTCAAATCGGTCAAGTCAAAACGTGCACAAAGCGTCAAACATGATGAATATAAAAATGTGTAGACTCCACCAAATGAAAAACATTCACTATCCTGATTAAAGGGCAATGCAATAATCATCCATATCAAATGTGAGCCTTTTTATAAACATTTAAACAGGTGCAAAGTTTGTTTAATCTAAAGGCCGCCCACTTTCACAAATAAAGACCGACCATCCAATACTGTTTATATAACTGTTCTGGCCGAATATTATTAGCAGGATGATAAATGCTCCTAAAAGAAATGTTTAAACTTAACAAGTCACATAAATATTTGTTCAAATGTGATCGACCCTGTCCAATATTGAACATGGTAAACATGGAGTGTTCCCTCATTACAATATACAACAGGAAAAATCAGCCATCTCTCTTTGTATAATTTAACCAACACCTGGTGCTTATGTTTTTCTTATGTGCCATTCAAAATATATTACAAAAAGTCCAGGAAAATGTTAAACTTGTTATTATACAGAAAATCTTTCCAAGATAGAAAACATGAATGCCTACAATACTGCAAAGCTTATAAAATGTTGACCTGTAGTTAAACACGATTAGCATTTACCATACCTTATGTTAGTTTTGCCCGTTTAACAAGTGGAAGTAAGCCATTTTACAATGTTCATAATGTGGACTTGGAAAAATGATCAGTTGTCCCAAAAAGTATTTAAACTACTCAAGTTGCAAAATGTTAGTCCAAATGTAATAACCCCTTCCAGTATTGAAAACTGGTTAAACATGAAAAACACCTCCTTGCTATATACATATAGCGTAATAATTGAGGCAGTCCATAGTACTTCCTTCTGTGATTTAAACAAGGCCTAGAAATGGTATTGTTTAAATACGTTGTTCAAAATAGTTGCAGGAAGATGTTAATGAATTTGAAGTCCAGTCAATCCTTCCATGTGCCAACAATGTTCACAAAATCCCTTATTCCCTTCGTCATGCGAAACAATATGAATTTATTGAAAACACCCATTTCCAATATGTAAATAGTTCTAAATAAACAAGTTGCTTAACAGGCGTAGCCCATTGGCAACGATATAACAGTACTTAAGTTTATAAAAATATTCTCAATCAGTAGAAAATCATAAACAAACGTGGAGCCTTTGAAATCCTACCAGTCTCTTATGAAGCAAAAAAAATATAACGTTAGCCCAGTTTGCAAGCACGTATACCAATGTTGGTGAAAAATCCAAATGTAGATGCTTCAATCGCCTTCTCACAAAAACACAACTGGAAGCGAAATCCACTACCTCCATGTAGAATGCCCAACTAAATGAGAAATATCCAAATATGTTCTGTCTTTAAAAAGATAGATATAGCTGACCAAACATTCTCCCGACTGGAGAACCAATTTACAGTAAATTATGATATGGAATGTATTTAATTCTTGGATGTCTCATTGAAAGACAGCTGGATGGGACATTGGAAACCTCTCTTTATCGTAAACCATTTCATTCGAATACTCTACTCCATGCCTCCAGCTGTCATCCTAAACATGTTATTCGAAACATTCCAAAATCCCAGTTTGAGGGTTCGGATAATTTGTTCTAATAATGATGAGTTTAAAATTCAAGAGAAGGACTTGATGGAAAGGTTTGGTTAGCATGGGTATGCTAAGTCGCATATACTTCAGATAAGCAGGGAGGTACAAACTTTACATAGAGCTGACTTATTGAAATATCAGTCTAAGAGAAGGGTGATGGACAGGACCATTAGATTTATTACAAGTAATGGACGCAATACCTTTTGTTTCATGGACCTAGTGCAACAACATTGGGATATTTTCTTAGCTGGTGAACAACTTAACAATCTTTTGGGTGTTAGGTGCCATTTTTCCTTCAGGCGAGGCAAAACATTAGGGGGATTTTTAATCATTATAAGCACAAATCACCTTCCACAAATATTCAAGGCACATTTGACGGTGGAATAATGGTGGGATACTTTTCGTGTGATCATTGTTCATTTTGCAAGCACATGTACCAGATGAAGGAATTCACTAGTAAAAATACATATTTAATATAAGGACCTTTGCCAGTTGTAGTACTGATTGGGTGGTACATTTAGCTGTGTGTACGTGCTCAGCAGTCTATGTTGGTCAGACTTCAAGACCCATTAGATTATGTATTTCTGAACACCTTAGTAATATTAGGAATAAACCTAGTACTAATGCATTATATAAGCATGCCACTAAACATCCTACTGCCCAATTTAAATCTTTTGTCATAGATAAGGTACATGGCAAAAGGAATTTTAAAGCTGGATGGCACAACATTTTAAAAAAGAAAAAAATGTGGATTGTCAGATTGGATAGTCTTTTTTCATCTGGTCTAAATGAACATTTATAATGTTGAATATTGATTGGTTGATATGTATCTGCTGTGTATGATGTTTCTCCTATATGAGTATAATTGGTTTGCAGTTTATGTGTTATGCATTGATAAAGGCTTGTGGCCGAAAGCGGTCTGTTGACTGCTTATTGACTTTTATAATAAAGTCGGTTATAACCTCTCACTTGAGTGCTAGCCTTTTTAGGTTTTGACCTGTAGACCCCATGCCTAAAAGACCTGACAAGATCCTTTCACCCCCTACAGATTGTTCCTTTTGGTCCAAGGGTATTCCAGTTGATGCTATGGTGTTGGCAGCTGCCACTAAGAAAGAGCTAGCTGAACAAAGCTCAACTGTCCTCTCACCTAACAGGGAGTGTGGAACAATGGACAGGTTCGGCAAGCACGTTTACGCTTTGGCTACTTTCACGTTAAGAGCGCTCAACTACCTGAAGCATTTTACTCGCCTGCAAAGAGACGTGTTCAAGGAACTCTGACCCTTTGGCAGAGACCATGCCGACAGAGGACTACAGAAAAGTTTTTCCATAGCTGACCACTCTTTCTTCCCTTACCAGCTTGTCCATGAGTCTCATCTCTCTCTCTCAGCAGAGGGTAATTCACAGGCAGCTGGCACGCACCTGCATTGCTATACGCAGACATGCCCGGATGAGGCTTTGTGACTTTGCGGAGCCCTTTAAGGCGTCTTTTGTCAGTGCTTCCTTTGATGTTTCCTCCTGATTTGGACCATCAGTTAAGGACACCCTAACTCACAGCAAGAAAGAAGGCAAGCCCTTGTCTGCTGTAGGGATCTAGTTTTCCACCCCTCAATGGATCTACTTCAGGAATCAGAGAGGGGCTAAGAAAATTTGGTTCCGTAAGTCAAGGGTCTTTTCTTGACCAGTGTGGAGACTTCCCCTCCAGAGGCAGAGGAGGGGGCTTTAATCGGAGACACCGTCCCAGAGGCAGAGGGGTCTGCAAAATCAGGGCTTCAGAGAACCTTTTTCTGACAAGCCCTATGAGCACTCCTGAAGCGCTGCCCTGGAGGCAGTCAGGGGCCGTTGTTCTCTGCACTCAAACGCCTGTGCCCAGTTAACAAAAAATATTTGGGTGCAAAGCATTATATCCAGAGACTATTCATTCACTTTTCCCTTAACAGCCCCATGAACACAGAAGACACACCACAACGTTCCACCCAATGGGAGGGAGTTGGTAGTCTTAGAAATTCAAAAGTTACTGCAAGAAGGAGTCATCTAAGGGGTCCCAGCAGAACAGGGAAGATCCGGAACTTGCTCCCAGTTCTTTTTAGTGACAAAGAAAACTGGGGACCTAAGGCCAGTCTTGGACCTCAGCAAACTGAACCTCTGTGTAAAGAAAGCACAATTTTGGATGGTTGTGATACAGTCCATCCTTCCATTGTTAAGAAAGGACGACTGGATGTGCTCTGTGGACCTAAAGGACATGTACTATCATATAAAAAAATAGATAGTCACTCCAGGAATCATTTGCGCTTCAGGCTAGGAGCCACTCGCTTCCAATTCAGAGACTTACCCTTTGGACTCACCACAGCCCCTAGGGTGTTTACCAGATGCATGGCAGTGGTTGCAGCTCATCTCAGACTGCAGGGTTTTTAGGTGTTCCTATATCTAAATGACTGGCTTCTGATTGCCTCAACCAGGCATCAACTGCCTCATGCCAGAGATTACTTGTTCCAGATATTGAATCTCCTGGGCATCACAATAAATCAGGACAGGTCATAACCAGTACCATTTCAGTCCTTGGAGTTTATCGGGCCTCAGTTTAACACCGTTTCCCAAATAACATCATTGCCCCTACATCAGATAGTCGCCTTTGAGGAACCAAGTCCAAATGTTACTAGTTCTCCCTTCTCCTTCTGCATGACTTGTTCTTGGTGCACTTGGATCTATGGTCGCTGCCATAACAATAGTTCCTCTGGCAAGGTTCTATATGTGTGATCTATGGTGGTTGCCATAACAATAGTTCCTCTGGCAAGGTTCTATATGTGTGTTCTCCAGTGGACCTTGGCTGTGCAGTGGTCTATACTTCACCAATCCCTATCCGTTCATATCAGGTTGACAAAAGTTTGCAGAACCCACCTGGAATGGTGGATTCATTCAGACCTGTCTGATGACAGACATATCATTCTTCCCTCGCCCACAGCCACAGTGACCACAGATGCTTCTCATCTAGGGTGGGGTGGGGGCATTTCAAAGGGAAGATGGTCCAAGGCACGTGGACTCTCATAGAGACCAGATTGCATATCATTGTCCTAGAGATGACAGCAGTCCTCTTTTCGTTGCTAGCCTTTCAGGGTGTTCTCCCTCTGGGAACTATTGCATTTCACACAGACAACATGTTAGTAGTCTGGTACATCAACAAACAAGGAGGAACCCTTTCTTACCCCATTTGCAGAGAGGCCATGAGAGTTTGGGAATGGATGATCTTTTCACACCACTTTCTCATTGCAACTCATTTATCTGGTGAAGTCCAGCGTGCTGGCGGGCAGGTTCAGCAGGTTGATCCTTACACCCCATGAGTGGTCATCAACTAAATAGTAGCAAATCAGATTTTCAACTATTGGGGTTATCCTTGCTGTGATATTTTTGCTTCCCCTCACAACTACAAGTGCAGCAAGTACTTCACACTGATTCCACCACTCGAGGAGTACCCAAGGGACTCTAGTCCATGAGTGGCCCTCCCGTCTCCTTTATGCTTATTCTCCCCTGCTTTTGATCCCAGAATTCCTTCAGAAAGCCCAATGGTTGAAGAGCACTGTAATCCTCATTGCTGCTCATTGGCCTGATCAGATTTTGTTCCCCTTCCTCTGGTCTCATCTGGTGTGTACCCCTTGGATACTGGAGCCCAACCAGGATATCCTAACCCATCCATCACTAAGACTCCATCAAGATCTGACAACTCTCAAGCTAAGTGCATGGTTTCTCCAATTCCCATGATTGTCAAGGGGTCCAGGCTTTCTTCTCCAGTCAAGAGTGTTGTTTTAGCTTCTCAAAAGGCTTCCACCAAAAATGTGAACAAAATTAAGTAGAACAGATTTTCTATTTGGATCTTTATTCACCTTCTATTCCTACCATCCTTTCTTTTCTTGTTTCCCTATTCAAAGAGGGATCTAGCTTTGCCACGATCAAGCTTCAACTGGCGGCCATATCCAATTTCCACTCTGGCATATCTTCAGGATCTGTAGCTTCTTCGAGATTATGTAGAGCTTTTATGATAGGGGTGTTCCTTCTCAAACTTCTTATCAAAGACCCCAATCCCCCCTGGAGTCTTCCCTTTATTTGTCCAAGATCTGACTCAGAAAATTTTTGAACCAGCCAGTCATTGTGACATAAAATTTTTGTCTTGGAAAACTATTTTTCTATTTGCCATCACCTCAGCGAGAAGAATTTCTTAATTACAGGCCCTTTCATTTAAACTGCCTTACATTATTTTCCACAAAGATAGAGTTTCCCTCAGTAATAACCCATCCTTTATGCCCAGAGTGGCCCTGAGACAAACATTAATCAACCATGCACTTACCAGTTGGGAGGACATGCAGACTCCACACACATTCTCAGTTGGAGTGCCTTCTGTGTGGAGTCTGCATGTCATCTCTATAGTCGCATGGGCTTTCTCTGGGTTCTCAAGTTTCCTCCCACATTCCAAAGACATGCAGTAGGTGGATTGGACACTCTGAACTGACTGTAGGTACAAGTGTGTGTGTGTGAATGAGTGGTACGTATGAACTACCCCGGCAGGGCTAGCCACCCAGCGGTGTAAACCTTGGCACAAGATAATTGCCACTGTTGAAGTGACACCCCAACCTCGTGCAAAAATGGGAAAAGGGGTTGAGGATGGATGGATGGATACAGTTAACAGTTTTTTTCCCAACTCCTCCAATAAAGGGGAATGAATACATGTTGTATTTACTGGACATTCTTAGGCAACTATGTTTGTCTTCACAGGAAGTCAGATAAACTGTTTGTGTCCTTTTTCGCCTAATTGCCTAGGGCATGCAGTAACGAAAATAACTCTTGCAAAGTGGATTACTAATTGTATTTCTTTTGTATATTAGTATATGATAAGAACAATTTGAAGTTAACTACTTCACCTAAAGCCCATTCAACTAGATGCTTTCCCACATCATCTGCCTTTACATCCAAATTTTCAATTGATGACGTCTGTTCAGCGGCCACCTAGTCTAAATCCCATACATTCATGACTCATTACAAAATGGATATAGTCTTCAGAAGCAGAGCTTCTTTTGGCTCAACAGTGCCCAGGCATATCATTCCTTGAGGCCACCCAAGATAAAATGTAGCTGGGGACTCTGAGCCATAAATGAATCAGAAGGAGAAGAACATCATCGGATTTTTAAGTTATGTACTTACCATAACTTGGCATCTGTGTTGTCCATTCTCATTCTGATTCACCTTCCCTCCCATCTATCACCTGACCTGGAAAATTGTTTTCTGGAGGGTCTATGAATTCTATATAGGAACCTTTGCTCCTGATGGAGCCTTGGGGTTGTCTCTTTTTCCTTAATTTCCTTATTTCTAATAGGCAGCAGACTCGATCTGAGGAAGCTGTGTTTTGCTTAATGCGTAGAGGGAGGAGCTGAAGCCTGGAAGCTGGTTTGTAGAAGGCGGCCAAGTCGGATCTGAGGATCGAATCCGTAACCCATACGTGAATCAGAACGAGAATGGACAACACAGATGCCAAGTTATGGTAAGGGGTATGGTAAGTATATAGCTTAAAATTGTTTTCTTATTGCTGACTACTTTTACATGGTGGTCTTGCTACCTGCAAGTGGGAAGCAATTAATCTTTAGAGTTCTAAACATTCTTTAATGAGTGAAATGCAAAATTTAAAGGCACAATGGCAAGCATTTCATTAATTCTTCTTCTTTTTTCGGCTTTTTCCTGGTTAGAGGTTGCCACAGTGGATCACCTGTCCGCTCATGATTGGCAGTGGAGTTTTATGGTGTCGAGTTGCCAGCCCGGCAACCTTCCACAGAAGGCACGCACATGCACACACTCACACATAGGGCCAATTTAGAGTGTCCAATCCACCTACAGCATGTCTTTGGGATGTGGGAGGAAACCGGAGCACCCGGAGGAAACCCACACGACCACAGGAAGGACATGCAGACTCCGCACAGAACGCACCCCAGCCGAGAATCGAACTGGAGAACCTCTTGCTGTGAGGCGACAACGCTAACCACTGCACCACAGTGACCGCCTGGCAAGCATTTCATTAATAAAGTCTAAAATTATGGGAGGTGCATAAGAGATGCTATTCTCCCCAGCAGCCTTAATACTTCAAATTTGTGCACAGTTCTATTAATTAAATTATTTTATTTAAAGGCAGCCAGTGCACTTTTTTAGGGCTAAAAGTTAATATTTTCTGAAAGCATGCAAGCTGTTTTTCACATCGTGGAGGGGAGTAGAGTTAAGAAATTGGCTGATGTCAGAGCCAAAATCCCACAGGATGTGAACACAGGTTGTAACATGTGCTTTAGCATGGAGAACCTTAATTTTATATTAGGTAACGTTTGTGGGTGCAGTTTTTGTTTTTGGACAGTTCCTGTCGGGATAGTTCACCTTCATTTGATGAAAATGTATATAGTTTTGGTGCTTGTTCATAGTTATTAGGGGATGGGTTTGTTCTTAAAATTATTTTTTTTTTTTTGTGGGCTTTCATTAAAGCAAAAAGTCTTGAAAAATGTGACATAGGTTCAAATGGAGATTAGAAAAAAAACTGAATAAAACATCAGCTTGCCAAACTGTGTGCCTCTAAGTCAAAAGCTGGAAATTCAACATTTAAAAAGCGGTTACGTATGTATAATAAGGGGAAACATTAGCTTTTTTAACATAATAGCTACTGTGTCCATTCTGTCTTGGAATTTAAGTGACCTGACAGGTACAGCCAAAAAGGAAGGAGTAGTGGTAGGAGTAGTAGTTTGTATAACTTGATGTTGGAGCTTTTCTCCCCGGGCCTCCGCTGAAAATGGACCTGGTCCAGTCGGAATTTCCCGGTTAACAAATGTAAAATAAATAAATAAATAAATAGTGAATTATACTATGAATTACAGATGGGAAATAGCAGTGCTGCAGGAAACACATTTGAAAAACTGAGCATGTAATTTGACAAGTAAAGGATTTCAGGATGGATTTCAGCAAAATATCTTGGACAAATCAAAATAAAAATGGGAATAGTAATACTGATTGCTATAGGGGTTCCAATAGTGATAGAATAGGGGGAGAAGACAGTAATGGTAGATTTATGGTAGTAAGGGGCTATTGGCAAGGGAGGAGGCTCATGCTGGCATGTATTTGCATTCCACCAAAAGCTGCTGTTATGAAGCTTAAGAAGAATTTGGGAGAAATAACCTGCTTTCAGCAAGGGATCTTGGAACTAAGGTGCCAGCTTTTCCTGCTGCTAAAACCAGACCAAGAACACACTCTCCCATAACCCCGCTAATTCCTCTCCTCTCCCACCCACTTTCTGCCCAATTTGTGATGTCACCTCCATCGTCAGCTGAGGAGGAACTCCCTATTTTGCATTCCTGATGTCTTCATTCTGCGCTTTTGCTATGCTTTCCTGTAAAAAGCATGGTAAGTTTGCCAATTTAACTCATTCATTCCAATGGAGCTCAGGAAGTTTGCACTGTAGCTTCCAATGAGCGGAGCCTAAGCTTTTGACAGAATCAAATTATGTCCTCACATTTCACATAAATGTTCATATTTATGGAACCATAGGGATTATGAAAAAAGTATAAATGGCAAACCCTTCAGTACAAACTATTTTTGCAGTGGTAGTATTCTTTACCATCTAATTCTTAAACTGAATTTTATAAGTCAGAGTAAACACAGTAACTATTGCATTTGTAATATTTTGTAAACAACTTACAATATCTCAGCTACCACTGAAGTTACACACATACTGTCAGTAGCATTTTATTCATCTAGCTGAGAGCTTTCATATGAGGCTAAAGAGTTCTGTCTGTGTTACTTGGTTGTTGAGATATTTACAAAAAAAATGAAAATTATATTTATATAAAATTAATATCATAAAAACAACAGTTAATATCTCTTTACCTGCACTAGACAGAGGTCAAATATGAGTGAAGTTGAGTTTGCCATTGTGTAAGCTTTAAGATGAAACCTTTTAAAACCTTGTACATAGCATGGTTTTGGAATTTTTAATGCAAATGTTAACAAGCAATATATGATGCCTAGAGGCGACAGTAGGAATTAACTGCAGATGTACCTGGAGGCGTCATTCAGAGTTTGCAAAGTGTTTTCTGGACTACCAGACAATTGATTTGATTTCCGGATAGTCTGGGGAAAAAACGGATAGGCTGCAATGCTAATGGGAACTTCAGCTTACTTTGTGGTAACGAAGATGTATCGGGGGACCTAGAAGGGAAAATATAACAAATGGGGGTACATTCTAAAGAAATTTATGAACATATTTGGCACAGAAGATTTGAATTTAATAGTAGAAACTCAGACAGAATGGGCTAGGCTGGATAGAATGTATATTTTACAGCAGTGTGTACATTTAATTGAAAACTTTAGCACATATCCAATAAGTATTTAAAATTCTGTGCTAATAAAATTGAAGATAAGAATGCAGAGTAATGAAGTAAAAATGAGACACTGGCATTTTCTTGCCTAACTGTTCAAAAGAGGTATTCAGGCAGTGGGTAGTGGAAATTGGTCACAAGTTAATAGAGAAGATAGAAATTTCGTCAGAAGGGATAGCTAGAGAGTGGGATAAAATGAAAATGGAGTTGAAAATAGGTAGAGAATAATAGCAAAGGAGATGTGGGTAAGTAATATGAATTATTTAAGGGATTGACAAAGGTTAAAGTATTGCAGAATAAGGAGAGTCTCATAGAACTAGAGGAGCAGCAGATGTTAGAGAGAAGTTTTTATTTTATTTTATTTAACATTTGTTTACCGGGAAAGTCCGACTTCGAACAAAGCCAATTTTCAGTGGATGCCCGGGGAGAAACGCTCCAGACATATGTCTTTGTGACGTGGGAGGAAACTGGAGCACTCAGAGAAACCCACATGAACGCAGGGAGGACATGCAGTTAAAGGTGCATTTGAATAATATGTATTTCATTATAATGATTGATGTTGAGCAACTATTTTAGATAACTCTAGCACAAAAAGCTTTAGCACAACAACTTAGATAACAGAAAGTAGAAAGGAGTGTCACCAAATTTAGGGAGTCTGTAACAAGAAAAATAACCAGCGATCCTATAGTGATAGTACAGATATTTTGTAAATTTTATGAGAATTTATATAAAGGAGAGGAATATGGAAAGCCAAGAAAGAGCACAAATAGAAATATATAAGAAGTCTTAATTGTGCCAAGATTATAGGACGATGAGGCTCATCGGCTCATAATTAAGACAGGAGTAGGTGAGGTAAAAATGGTGACGTATAATTAGTTGACAAGGAAGTGCCCAGGAAGAGGTTTTCTTCCTGTGGAAGCTCAGAAGTAAGGAGGGAGGAGAATTATAATTTCTTAGTATTTTGAAAAGAAGGGAAGTAGTAGCATCTTGGAAGAAATCTGTGGTGGCCGTATTACCCAAAGAGGGCAAAGACCCATCAGACCTAGCTACATATAGACCCATCTCAGGTTTAAACCATGATTATGAAGTGTTTGTCTATATTAGGTAAAAGAATGGCAAACTTGCTACCAAACTTGATAGGTATGGATCTGTGCAGTTTTGTAGAGGGGAGACAAACATTTAACAACAGTAATAGAACAGTGATGATCCAGAGGGAAGCAGAATGTAAGAAAATACTACTGCTGTTGGTGTGTTATAATGCAGAGAAAGCATTTGACAGTGTAAGAATATATGAAGGATAAGATGCAAGAATAAACGTGGAAGGGTTCCTCTCTGATAAGTTGATTGAACAATTGAACCAATCAGAGCCGTCCTCTATCTCCTTGTTTTCTTGCTTTATATTTAGAGCCATTGGCAAAGAAAATAAGGTAATTAGAAATTCAAGGATATAATTTGTATGGTAATCGAGAAAAGTTGACTTTATTTGCAAATGATATTTTATACTTAATAAATCCAGAAAAGGACATGTTGTGGAACATTTTGATAGTTTCAAGTGTTTTCAGGATATAAAATTACTTAAGATAAGATGAAGGCTATATATCTATAAATTATGTACCCACACACAATTTGGTTTAGGAATACCCATATTCATGGGTACATGATAAAGTATTTAGGAGTATGGATAAAAAAAACTCTGTTGTGGCAGTTAAGGATCTGTAGAAATAAATAGACTAAACAAAAGAAGATAAAAAATGAGAAACTGAAAGCTCTTAATAATGGATACGGATAGTAAGATAACAAGCAGTGAAATTTTTTTAGTCTCTTTAAGTTTTATATACAGGTCAGGCATATTTTTGTAAACTAGAGGAGATGTTGTGGGCAGTAACTAATAAAGAAATGAAATATATTTTCTGGGAGGGGAAGAAGAGTTAAATAGGATAAGCTACGAGTATGTGATACTTTAGAGCTATGCAGTTAAGGCTCATACACAGAACAAAAGCAGAAAGTTTTAATTAAAAGTGGAAAGAGATGATGAAACGAAGGGTTAGACCAAGAAGTAAGGGTTTTTTGGTGCAGATCCTTGAGGAGAATAACAACCATAGAGAATATCATACTCATAAAGTTTTAGAAAGTATTTTGAGAACTGCATCAACACAGGAATGGAGAGAGGAAATTTTTTCCAGTAGGGATGACTGCAAATATAGATGCAGAAAATAAAGTAGAGTGGTCTGTAATTTACTGGATAAAATTTACAAAACAACCAATGTATTGGGAGCAGATAACTAGAGGGGGAAAGGTAGTAGAGTGAGATGAGGCTAAAAATAAGTTTGAACTGCATATTAGAGGCTGCCTTCCCTACCAGGAATTGATATCAAGTATCGACAAAGAAAAAGGGATAGGAGAGTCATAAGTGAAGGACCGGCTCTGGTAAAGTTTCTAGTTGAATCTAAAACAGAAGCTGGAGTGAAAAGGGGGGATAATTAGTAGAGCTTATAAAATATTGCATGATATCTGTAATAATCAGTCAAATGAAGTTAGAAAAGACTGGGAGAGATACGGGAAAAGTGTTTTACAAGGAAATAACAGGTGGACATGTGTATGACTCCCAGGTACGTCACAAAATTCAGAAGGTTTAGTAATTTTGCTTGAAAGTGTTTGCATGTTTATTTTTCAACCACAAGCAGATTTCAAAGAATCTGTTGTCAGGTAGAGAACAGATGTTAAAGGTGTGATGAAGGAGTTAACTGAGACCATGTATTTTTGGAATGTAATGAGCTGGCAGGTTTCAACCATTCTCAGTAGAGTAGTCTGTCAAAAATATTGGGGGGGGGGCGACCAACTGGCTGTAATTAAATAAATGATTTTTTTAACTGGAACCCAGGATCTGGATTGCCTATGTATAGTAAGGGCATATTAAGTTTAATTCTTTGGCTGTCAGAAAAGCAATTGCTAGGAAATGGAAATCAAAATCTAAGTCAGTGTGTTTGAAAATTATTGAATATTGTAAAAGAGAGAAAAGAACTGGAAATAAAATCTCCAGAAAAGGGAAGGAGGAAATTGCATAGAAATAAATGGAATTCAGTGGGAGGAGTGAGGTTTAAGGAAAGGCGGAAATTGAACAATTTATGTAATGGACTAAGTGAGAGTTGTAAAGAAAGAAAACATGTAATGTATGATGTATGTAAATAAAAATATGTTAGTATGGTTGGTTTTCTTTTTCTGTCCAGGAATGTGTACCTGTGTCTTACTGTGGTTTGCATGGACTATAGTGAAGGCTCCAGCTCTTCGTGCTTTAGGGCCAGGTCCTAATATGTTATGAATTTGTAGAAACAACCTAATATGTTTTTGTGGTTTAGTCTGTTATGCTGCAAAATAATACTAATGTTTTTCTAACTTAAACCAATTGCCTATAGTTAATCTACTTTGCTGTTATGTTGTATAATTTACTTATTATACTTACTGTATGACCTCTTTTCTTTTTGAAAGTTTTGGTCTTGTAGGTGGTTTTGGAGCCAGAGTCATGGCTGAAAAGAGGATTGGGAGCAGTTTACCTACCTGCTTACAAATGTATAAATACATTTTGCCAGTAATGATGATTGCAAGTAAAGATACAGAAAATAGGCAAAAGAGGGCTGGAATGTACTGGAAAAATGGCATGATGGCATATTAGTAATGTTAAAATTTTAAGTTTGCATTCCAGAAGTATTGCTTATGAAATAGAGCATAAGTTATATAGAGATGTTTTAATCAGCAAGAATTAATAGGCATCAGTAGTCATGGTGGGGATGCTTTTCTTGCAGCACTATGCTGTTACAGCAGGTTCCTATCTTATTAAATTAGTGCCAGCAGGAACTGGGATAGAATAAACTCTTCAGTGAACCTTATTTAGGATTTCTTGTACAAATGCCAGCTCACACATCATTGCAGATGTAGCCAAGCTTATTTCATTGATTTCTTTCCCACTGTTTAGTGCTAACGTCATGTGCACAACATCTTGCCTGTGTGGTTGGAGAGTATTGCGGAGTCTTAGTTTCAAGCTTGGAAAGAAATATAAGACAGCTGCATTTAGTTAACCTGCAAAGCTATCTTCTACAAGTAGTATTCATGTGTTGGTTGTCACTGCATAAGGGTTACATCCCCGACTATATTATGTCTGTGATATCCTGACCTGCTGTAGAACAGTTCAGAGCCGTGAACCTTTGTATTATTTGACCCTCTTAACCTCCCTATTATGCAAAAGCTATAATGTCCACAAGAGATGCTTGAGACAGTATGGCTTCCATCTTGTAGTAATATTTTTTTCAGTGTAGAGTAGACATTCTGGTAGGAGCTTCACCTTACCTGGGTGTTTTAGGAAAGGACAAGAAACTACAGCAGGTATTTCATGTGTTTCAGAATTCATGGTGACAAATGGAGTCATTGTCCATACATGCGGATAGTTGTCAGAGTTGTGCTAACCTACTGAGTTACAGCTAAAAATGTCCTGTTCTATGGTTTCCACCATACCTCTCATTTAACACGAATTTTGCAGAAAACCCAGGTGTTTGTTTTTTTGTGAAATTAGAGTGCCACGAAATTCTGCATGCCTTCTTTAAGTTACAATTTTTGTTCACTTAACGCTTAACCAATGCACTTGCCAGCCACCACCTCGTTATCAGCCTGCTGCTGTCAGCAGTATCACATGACTGTATGACTTACTACACACTGCAACTGATGCAGTGAGTATTGTCAAACAACTCCAGGTCCAAACGAAGAGCTGTGTGGCAGTAAAATAACTTAAAAGATATAGATCATGGCAATGCTGTTTTTTTCTTTTAATTGAAATTAAATACAGAAATCGCATGTATTCTCCACAATTCTGCTTATTCTTAAGGCAGAATTTAGTGACTGCAACTAGCACTGGCACAGCACGAGAGACAATCAGCTAGTTAAAGTAAAGCACGTTGTTGTTCTGTTTAAAATGTGTTACAATGATAGATAACTTCACTCTGGACATTTAATTGTGCTCTGGAAGAAAGAAGATTCAACCATTTCCTGTACGTTTTGGTTTCTCAGTAATGTGATATGTCTAACTCATTAGTTAATAAACCACTGCTTAAACAACATCTTGAACAATCTTGATGTTCTTTGTGTTTCACTGTTGCAGTCATCACACTTGGGTTATCCTGCCAGGGGTATCCCTCAGTCGGTCTGAATACCAGAAGGTTAGTATTTCTGCGTCGGTTGCTGCCACTCCAGGACTGACATCTGGTCGTCAGTGTTATAAAATCAGGAAGCTGACACCATTACATTAGTCTTTCTTGCCGAGGAGCCTGAAGCAGAAGTAGTTCGCACAAGTGCCAGTCGGCCTCTACCTGAGTTTTCGTTTCCGAATTGAAGTTGAAGTCTTCTAAAGCTAAGTACCCCATTGGGGATCCTTTTTTCTTGTTCTAACCGATGTCAGAAAAAGTTAACAATTGTCTCGCCTGTGGAAAGCAAATACCACACTGAGACTTCCATTCTTACTGTGTCACCTGTTTAGGCTCGGACCACGACGTCCCTCGCTGTCACTTTTGTGCTTTTTCAACGCCAGAACTACACATCGTCAGGCCCTTATTGTAGCTAAATATTTTCGGTCTCAATCCTCGTATTCCGATATGGCTTTGGTAAGCCGTCCGACTACTGATATTCTGAAAAAACGTAAGGATAAAGACAGAGACAGACCGCACAGGTCCAAAACTGCTGACGATGCTTCCGTTAAGCTAGTCATCAGTTCTTTGGTCCTCAGTGAGGTGCTTTCGCAGCCCCTGATGCCCACTTTTGTGGATTTGCAGGCCGCTACTGAGACCCATTCAGAGTCTGGTATGCCGCGAGACTCTTCTTCTACTAAGGATCCTGCGGATGTCTCTACCTTGGATGGGTCCGGAGCCGCTGAGCAGGCACCAGCTTCCGAGGAAGTTCTTCGCACCACCGATACTAGACACAAACCGACTAATTCTTTCACGTCTTCAGTTCATTCTAAAACTATCAAGTTCCTAAGGCCCATGGTCCGAACTACGCCTAATAAAATGACGACCCAAGCTCAGGCACCTGCTTCCATGCCTCAGTCTCAAATGCTTAAAATGGCGAAAGACCTTATTATGCTTATTAGGGGAAGCCAGGCTACCCCTTCCAAAAGAAAGAGACTTGACCCAGTAGTTTTATCTGAACAGGAGTCCGATGATTCGGAGTTTTCTGAATATGAAGGCGTGCAACCCCTCTCTGCGTATGAGGATTCTAATGCAGATGAATCCATTCCTTCTGCCTCTCCTCCCGAGGATTTTTCATTTGGTGAAATCTTACATACTTTAAGGGAGCATTTCCAATGGGAATGTCAGGACTATCCTCAGTCAAAAAAGAGACTCTCGGAATTCTTAGATTTACCACAGCACAGACCTTTAGCCATTCATCCTGTCCTGGATGTTGTGGATGATGTTTTTATGGAATCCAGTTTGACTCCTGACACCATTCCTCCTGCTCCCAGGAATCCTGACAGGTACTAGAGAGTCCCTAACTCTCACAAATTCCTTTTCAAAAATCCTACTGCTGACCCAGAGGTCATCTCCCAAGGACCAAAAGGAATTAAAGCAACCTCCACTAAGAATCCCACCCTCTCAGACAGGGATTCCTGAGCTTTAGATGGATGGGGTAAAAAAGTATACACCTCTGCAACTCTTGCTATTAGAGTGCTAAATTGTCAGTTCCACATGCTGAAATATCAGCAGCATACCATGGAACTCCTCAAACAAAAAATATCTTCTTTTCCTGCTTGTGCAGAAAATAAAGAATTACAAGAGCTTATGCATTCTGCAAGCCAAGTTACTAAGCTCACCTTGCAATGTGGCTTTGACACCCTAGAAGCATCTTGCAGGGCAGCAGTCACTGGTTCTGTCCTTAGAAGGCATGCTTGGCTTAAGGAACAGACCTTGCCAGAATATGTCAAATCAAAATTATTGGATGCACCATTGAACAAAGACAATTTGTTTGGCACCAAGGCAGAAGAGGTGTTAAAAAAGATGCAAGAAAAAGCTAAATCTATGCAGACAGTTAAAGACTTTTTACAGGTGCAGCCTCCGAGGTTCAGTAGGCATTGCCCCTCCAAGCACTAGTCCTTTCCGGCCCCCTCCAGGGCAGCTCAGCCCAGACCCAGGGGAAGCAGACCCCCCAGACACCAGTCCCAGGGAATGCAGAGATCTAAGCAATGGAGTTCCTCCACTTCAAAAACAGGGTATGCTAAGCCCCACCCCCTTATGGTAAGAGCTCACAGGGACTTTACACCTCCACCCCTTACCTCTGTCCACCTGCTTGTGCCCCTAGGAGGAAAACTGTCCTTCCATGCAAACAACTAGGCCTCTATTACCAACGACCGATGGGACCTCAACATAGTGTCCCAGGGATACAGATTTTATTTCCACAATCTGCCAACCACAAAAGGGTTCCCAGATCTTTCTCAAAACCAGTGGGCAGAGGCCAAAAACAAGTCTTTTCATTGCTGTCCCTGAGGGCAATACAGCATGTTCCTGCAGAGCAGATAGGCCAAGGTTTCTATTCCAGATTCTTCCTGGTACCCAGAAAAAGAGAGCACCTGGCACCCAATCCTCGATCTATCCATTCTAAACACCTTTCTGGTGATCCACAAACGAAAAGTAAGCACAGTCAGCAGGGTAAAGTGCCTCTACGATAAAAACTTGTAAAATCCAAAGAAAGCTCAGAGGCAACACCATTCAAAGTGAAGAATTTAATTACATATACCACAAACAAATAAAAACGTAGTGAGCGCTTTCGCATTACTATGAACACTTCTTCAGACATTAAGTCTGAAGAAATGTTCATAGTAACGCAGAAGCGCTCACTACGTTTTTATTTGTTTGTAGTATATGTAATTAAAGTCTCCTTCACTTTGGATGGTGTTGCCTCTTGAGTTTTCTTTGGAGCTCTCTGGTGATACCAAACTTCAAAATGCTCACCCTCCAGCAGCTTCTTCCTATGCTTTCCAAGGATGCTTGGTTAGCCACCCTAGACCTAAAAGAGGCCTACCTACACATCCCAATCAGGGAGTCTTGCAGGAAATACCTACATTTTAGGGCAGAATCTGTGCACTTTCAGTTCTCTGCGCTTCCCTTTGGCTTATCCACTGCTCCCAGAGTTTTCACAAAATGCCTGGCTCCAGCCATTGCTTTTTGCAGACAAAGAGATATTCAACTTTACCCCTACTTAGACGATTGCCTGATTCAGGCAGACAGGAGAACCTGTTACAGCACCTGATCTTTATAAAGGACCTACTGACCTCCCTGGGGTATACTACCAACGGAAAGAAATCAAAACTAGTCCCCACACAAAAAATTGTATTTCTGGGAGCAAGCCTGGACACAGTATCCCAGATGGCATTCCTTACTCCAGAAAAACAAACCTACCTGTCAGGCTACTTCTCTCAACTAGCCACCAGAACCCAGTTATCCGCAAGGAAAATCCTGCAAGCTCTAGGGTTCATGGCCTCCTGCATTCTACTCATTCCATATGCCAGACTGTATATGAGGAAACTACAATGGTACCTAAAAAGCCTTTGGTGTCAACACTCTCAAGACCTGAAAACTATCATACTTATGATACCTTGTCTAAGTAAAGATTTTCTTTGGTGGGCAGCAGCATGCAAACACAACAAGGGACTTCCCTTTTCCCAACCCCATGCCGCCCAGACCCTCACCACAAATGCATCAGACTATGCCTGGTGTGTACACCTGGATGGCAGGTGCATTCAGGGCCATTGGAGCCAAAATCAAATACATCTGCACATTAACCAAAAAGAGATGCTAGCTGTTCAGCACACCCTGACAGCTTTTAGACCCCTACTCACCCAGGGCCTCTTGTGATCAAAACAGACAACACCACAGTGATGTGGTATATCAACAAGCAGGGAGAGACTCATTCTTATCCACTTTGCAGGCTCGCCATGACCCTTAGGCACATGGCCTCAGCCATGCAAATACACCTGCTAGCACAATTCCTGCCAGGCTCCCTAAACTCTCTGGCAGACAACTTAAGCAGGAACCTGCTGACCCACACAAGTGGCAGCTAGACCACAGATCCTTCAACCTTGTAACCCAGAAATGGGGCACCCCGAAGGTGGACCTCTTTGCCTCCCACTCCAATCATCAGCTCAGCAAATTCTGCAACTGGGACCCTCACAGCAAGGCCTGGGAAGTGGATGCTGTATCCTTACAATGGGTAAACCTCTAGATCTATGCATTTTCCCCTCTACCACTCATTTCAAGGGCAGAAAAACCAAGGGCAGTCTTGATTGCACCAGACTGGCCATGTCAGCACTGTCACCCCTGCCACCATGGCACCTACCTCCGATCCCAACACTCCTGACCCAGAAGCATGGAGAATTCATGCATCCACAATTGCAGACCCTGAACCTGGCAGCCTGGCTTATTCCCTGACCTCTCCTCAAACAGCCAGCCTAAGCAAACAAGTCTTGGATGTTAGGCATGAGCCCAGATGCCCCAGCACTAGAAAATCCTATGCTGACAGGTGGAAAAGGTTTTGCACCTGGATCCAGGCTAAGGGAGCCGAAACAGCACAGCCCTCCCTTCCTCTCTTCCTGGATTACCTAGCAGACCTACTACACAGGGGTCTATCCTTCTCTTCTATTAAAATTCATGTCTGTGCCGTCCCTGCTCATTACAGCACAGAGCCACCTCTGTTCTCACAGCCTCTCATCAAACAGTTCCTAAGCGGGCTAACAACTTAAGGCCACCCAGAAGAGCTCCTACCCCAGCTTGGGACCTTAAATTTGTGTTGGACAAGCTCACCCTACCCCCTTTTGAGCCTGTAGCTTCAGCAGAGTTAAAATTCCTCTCTTGGAAAACAGCCTTACTTCTAGCCATCACTTCGGCTAGAAGAGTGTCTGAGTTAAAAGCACTGATGGCTGTGGAACCCTTCATTACTTTCCATGCTGACAGGGTTTCCCTCAGGACTAACCCTTCCTTTATGCCTAAAGTGGTGTCCAGTGTGGCTCTCAACCAATCCATCCATTTGCCAACCTTCTTCCCTAACCCTAAAAATAAAGAGGAAAGGATCCTGCACTCCTTGGACATGCACAGACAGCTCAGATTCTACCTTAATTGGACTAAGCCTTTCAGAAAATCTGACCAGTTGCTAGTCAGCTTTGCAACAGGGGCAGAGGACAAAGCCATATCCAAACAAACAATCTCCAAATGGATAGCACACTGCATCCATTTCTGCTACAAACAACACGGGAAACCACCCCCAAAGGGGATCAGGATACACATTCCACCAGGGCAACCTCCACCTCTGCAGCTTTTCTGAGGGGTCCCCACGAGAGACATCCTGGAGGCTGCAGCATGGACTTCTGTTCATACCTTCTCCAAGCATAACCACCTGCCTATCTTCTCCAAATCCAGGACAGGGTTTGCCACCTCAGTCTTGCAGGGCATCCTAGCCAGCCCCCAGTCTTCTTGACTGCCTCCATCCTTTTCTTCAGCTTTGGGCATCAACCCAAGTGTGATAACTGCAACAGTGAAACATGAAGAACATAGTACAGCTGTGTACTCTAACCATAAATGTAGATGTTTGAGTGTATTCACTGTTGCAGTCCTGGTTTCCCATCCTCCATCCCCCCCTGTCTCCCTCTCTCTCTTCCTATCTCCTTACAGGGAATTTTTGGTATTTACTTTCTACTGGTGGTGTTATTCCACCATAACATAGCTGCCTATTTGGGGTCTCCTGACAGTTGGGGCAAGAAAAACTGATGTAATGGTGTCGGCTGCCTGATTTTATACCACTGATGACCTGACGTCAGTCCTGGAGCGACAGCAACTGATGCAGAAATACTAAGCATCTGGTATTCGGGCTGACTGAGGCTACCCCTGGCAGGATAACCCAAGTGTGATAACTGCAACAGTGAATACACTCGACCATCTACATTTATGGTAAGTGTACACAACTGTACTTTCCTGCACATGCTCATCACCAGGTGAATACCTTGTGCTCACTGTACGATACTGTCCAAATACTCTGCTTAAACAGAATGCTGTCAACCTCTTGCTGAAGTGACAAAACAATTTTTATACATAACTGCTGCCTGTACAATCCAGTAAGTTGCACGTGGGCTTTTTCTTTAGTAACTTCTACTGGTGTAAATTCTTAGAACGTGTAAGTATAACTATTGTATATGTATAAATGTAAATAGAAATATAACTAGTCTGTGTTTAAGTGGAATGAGAGCATTAAATAACCCCTGTGTAAAATCCTGCCATTCATGCTGAGGATCCTTATGAGCAGAGGAAATATGCTTTGTCTTCTGCTGCTTCTTTAAAGAGACATCTGCCTTAAACATCTTGGGAGGTTCTGACCCCTGCCGGCACTCAGTCAGCATAGTGGGAATCTCTTCCCTAACAAGAATCTGAGGAACTCCCCCTTGATCCCTTGGATATTATCAGCTGTGGTTCCCCCTGAACATCCGAAACAGACATCTGCAAAACTTTCTAGGACATGCGAGAAGCCAGATCCATGCAGGCCTCCGAAACAGTAATGGCAGAGAAATGCAGCAGACAAACTGGGTGATCCTCCAGGCTTTCACCAGCCTCAAGAGAGATGTCCAAGGGAGGTAGTACAGCAGTAGAAGCTGACCTAACTTTTTTGGCCTTCTTAGCAGATGGCTGACCCTTGAGCTGGGAAGATTTTGCCATTGTACCCTGCATCAAAAATTTAAGGCTTTGGTTTACCGGGTAGATAAATAAGCAGGAGCGGCGACTATGAACAGTTTAGGAGCAAACACCTGACAAATAGGGCATGACATATGGTTGTGGAAACACCTAAGCAAAAAAACACTGCTCGTGATGATCCTTATGGGGAATCTGTCTCCCACACTGGCATCTTCCCTTTCTGGATGATGTGTAACCTTACAACCAAAAGGAAAAGAAATGATAAAAAGCAAAACCCCAGTTGAGGCACTTATCTGAAATGGCTTGTTAACCAGCATGTGACATTAATCAAGGAGCCAGAATCCTCACCACTGACACTGGGAGAGACGTTCACCTGGAATACAAATGGATACACTCAGTATTTCCAGATGCAGACCTCTCTGCATCAAGCACAGTTTCCCTTAAGAGCACACAGGGAACACAGTCAGCCCAGGGTCTGGATTTCTTTCTCTGTCTCTCCCTAGGTCCCCAATAAGTCTCTCCACTTGCACAGCTGTGTTCAGCACCCTCTCCATGAAACCAGTGATGTGAAGTTGTTCTATCTCGCCTTCATTGTCACTGATGAGTTTGGAGCCTCGGCCAAATGCAAAAGCTCGAGGTCTTCAACCAGCTCGTGGCCTACACCCTATCCCATGATGCACTGGTGCTTCCCCCAGATCTCATTTGCTGCTGCAACAGATCGGGCGTTTCACCAGCTCTGACCAGTGAATATAAGTGTTTTTCAAGTTTTCTCAAACTTTCATCTTCTGTATAGTTGTTAGTGGTTAGTTTAACCAAGTTAGTTAGTTAAGAGAATTATAGATAGTATACCTTTCTTTTTCTCTCCTTTGTGGCCACTTTTATTAGGCCTAGTTGAATGCCCTTTCCCCTTTCTTCTAAGTTGATAGTTCTTAGCTTACATTATATGTGTGTGTGTGTGCATATATATATATATATATATATATATATATATATATATATATATATATATGTGTGTGTGTGTGTGAATGTGTGTGTGTGTGTGTGTGTGTGTGTGTGTGTGTGTGGTGTGTTTGTTGTTAGAATTAGTATTATAGAATGGCTTAAGTACTGTTTTTTGTGAGCCCATTTTTTATTTAGGGCTATTTCTTCCTTAATATTATAGCCTGTTTAAATTAGAAGGCTCTAATAATAGTTCATAGTTTTTCTAGTGCTGATATTGTTTTTGTAGAATTGTTGACATGTCTCAGGAAAAATCTAAATCGGGTGTCAAAAAATGCCCTAAGTGCAGAGAGAAGATGTCCATCACCGATGAGCACTCTGACTGCTTATATTGTTTGGAGGAGGTTCACCTCCAAGAAAATTGCACCATATGCTACTCGTTTAGTACTAAGGTGCTGCAAGAAAGAAGAAGTAAGCTGATTGCTAGAGGACTGGTTAAGTCTTCCTTTCAGATAAGGACAATACCCAAGACAGGCATTCAAAATCTTCGAAGACTTCTTCTTGATCGTAGCCAAAGAAAAGCTCATCGAGTCCAAAAAAATCAGACAGACCATCTACCTCAGCGCCACAAGCTTTGGAACCGATGGTTGCACTTGTTGGTAGGAGCTGGTTCCCGGTACTGGAGCCGGTATCTCCTACCCTTAAGTCACCTATTTTACAATCAGTGGCTTCTTCAATAGCTTCTTGTCGGTCCTCAAGACTCTCTGATAAGGATGTGGATTGTGTAGTGCAGAACTTCTGCAGACATCGGCACTAGCAAAGATATTGTCAGGGACGACCCTTTGGGCTTCAGGCCCGACTGAGACCCAGTCCATTACTTCTGTTCCTCCTCCGATCCAACTCGAGGTTTCATAGACGGAGTGTTTGGAGCTGATGATCGTGGAACCGCTGGAGCCGACACTTGCTCCAGGCCTGTCGATTCCGACTACTCTGACTTCCTCGGTGCCGACCTTGGAGTCTGGGAGCCAACACTCGCCATTCGGATTTGGGGAGGATAGTCGAACCGACCTCTCAGTTCTGACTTTACCTCTTGGGGCTTTGGTGCTGCTGAGCTCGGCGCCTACCTCGGGCTCTGGTCCCACTACTTTGGTGCCGGGGAATTCACCTGCTTCTTCGGATCCAGGGATTTCCTCTCACCGGAACCGGGGGGGGGGGGCGGCTTTTGATGCCATGAGGAGAGTGTTGTCCCCTCAGGCATCCACATTATCAGAACCAGCAACCTCCTCCCCCAAAACGCCTGTGTTTACCTATGCTTCACTGGTCCCTCAAAAGCGTAGAGACCCAGAGCCTCAGGATGCGCCATTGGGTGAGCCCTGCTCTTTCGAGACCTCACCAGAAGCTCCCACTGAGGAGGTTCTCAGGAAGAGACTTTGCAAGAGGAAGCATCTGGACTACCCAGGAATCCGTCACGTCAAATACTGACTTAGATGAGTCAGAAGGGTACCCACGGTCCCCCTCATGACGATATCTCTTTTGGAGATATCTTGGAAATTCTCAAACAGAGGGGTGGCCGGAAGCCCATTAACCCTACTGATGATGAGGCAGTTCTCCTAAAGGCTTTCGGGTCTCAACCCTCCACCTGTTGGGTGTCTCTGCCTTTTGATGAGCTGATATTACTCATCTCTCGAAAGGCGTGGGAGTCCCCTGATACCATGGAACCTGTCCCTCAGAGGCCTAACAAATTTGTGACTTCCCCCCCAGGACAAGGCTTTCCTAAGCAAAGGCGTACCCGTTGATGCTATGATGGTGGTGGCAGCCACCAAGAAGGAGTTGTCAGAGACCTCTTCATCTGTTCATCCTCCTAACAGGGATTCTAGGATCATGGACAGATATGGTAAGCGCATGTTTAGTTCAGCTGCCTTTACTCTTTGATCCCTGAACTATCTCATGCATTTTACTAGACTGCACAGAGATCTCCTCAAATTGCTGGGAGATACTCTACAGGGTGCAGTAGTTGCAGGAGTTTCAGATGAAGTAACTTCCAAGCTTGCTACCCTAAATTCCCTTGTAAATTCTTCCATATGTTTGATTTCGTACGCAGCTGATGGAATGAGCAGGGCAGCGGGTACAGGAATGGCTCTTAGGAGACATTCCTGGATGCGCTTATGTTCCTTTGCGGAGCCCTTTGTGAACACCCCTTTCGATGGCTCATCCCTTTTTGGACCCAAAGTGAAGGAAATGCTTACCAGGAGTGAGCAGGACAGAAAGACTGTCTGCCGTCGGAGTCTGTTTTTCCACCCGTACCAGTCCTTACCCCAAAGGTCAGAAGGGAGGTAAGATGTTGTTCCGTAAAACTCAAGGAGCTTTCCAGGACACTCGTGGTAAACCCCCCTCTAGAGGCAGAGGAGGGGGTAATAATGAAAGACACCGTCCACGCGGCAGAGGGGGTCTGCCAAATCAGGGCAACAGAGATCAGTTCTTTGGAAAGCCTCATCAGTGCTCCTGAAAGGAGGTATGCCTGTCCATTTCTGGAGGCAGTCAGGGGATGCTTATCTTTGTACCCAAGATGCCTGGCAAAAAATAACAAAAGATCACTGAGTACAAAGCATCATATCCAGTGGATGCTCCATTCCTTTTGCCACACCTCTTGTAAGGAAAATCCCGGACGTCCAACCCCATCACAGGGAACAAGCAACCATAGAGCGTGAAAGGTTGCTTGAAAAAGAGTCATCCAACCAGTCCCGGCAGACCAGAGGGGATCCGCAACTTATTCAAGGTTCTTTTTAGTTCTAAAGAAAACAGGGGACTGGAGACCCATTTTGAATCTCAGCAGACTAAACAAATCTGTCAAAAAGACAAAGATGTTATGTGATCCTATCTCGCCTACATTCTGACTGATGGGTTCGGAGCCGATCCCTCGGCTCCACGCTTATGCTATAGAGCGAGGCCTCTAATTGGCTGAGCTATCTTTATCCCAGGATGCACCACCACTAATCCCCTAGATCTCGTTTGCCGCTTACAGAGCTTGGACGTGGTCTCAACATTGGCTGGGCTAAGTACTATATATATAGTCTTTTTTCCTGTCAGTATTTCCTTCATTTAAACCCAAAAGCTGTTTTAACGGCTATTTTTTGTGTGCGAGTGTGTTTCTTATAGTTTCATTGAGTTTTTCATATATTTTCTGTCAGAGAAGGTTCCGTTTAAGTTAGAGGACCTTCCCTGTACTAACTACTTTAGTGGTTGTGTGTGGGTCAAGTACCGTTTGAGTTAGAGGGTCTTGACCCTCCTTGTTTCTCTTTCTTACATTTCTTGTGTGTAAAAAAAAAAAAGTTCTTTAGTTTAAATATTTTGAGTTAGTGGCATATTTTGTTCCTGTGTATACAAACTCTTAATTTACTGTTGTTGTCTATTTTTTGTACAATATGTCTAAGAACATAAACCCTCCGGGTTTAAAAAGTGCACGAGCTGTGGGTTCAAAATGTCCATAACGTGACCACTCCTCGTCGTCTATTGTCTTGGCTAAACATCTGCAGGAATCGTGCAGTGTATGCCATCGTTTTCCTCCAGAGTCCTCCAGGAGAGGAAAACAAATTAATCCTCAAAGGATTAATCAAGCCTTTTGAGGAGGCTTTGTCTTCCTTTCCGCTCCTTCTAAAGAGGAAGCGCCGGCTCCGACCAGTCAGTCGGATCCGGGCTAAGAAGACTAAGCAGACTTCTCCATCAGCTCCACGGACTTGGAGCCGAGGTGAACGGTCTGCCTCGATGCCTCCAGCCTCGACCCCTCTGGTTTGAGCCGAGGTCTAGGCATCGAGGCGGGTCACCCTCATCGGCTCCACTGATATTGGAGCCGATAGGGTCATCGGCTCAGACACTTCCCTCGGGCCGAAGTCCTTATCGGCAGAGGAAATTTCTGAAGGTTTCCTCGGGCCGATAATTGTTGAGTCCTTTCGGGCGGTCCCCGAGCCCTTCGGAGCCGATGGAGAAATCGGTTCGGGCCCGATCGGTATCCTCGAGATCATCCAGGATGTCTGATTCGGACATCGACAGGGTGCTCCTTCGACTCTTCCAGTCTCCGGTGTTCCAAAAGATGGATGTTATGTGATCCTGTCTCGCCTACATTCTGACTGATGGGTTCGGAGCCGATCCCTCGGCTCCGACTCGGCACGCTTATGCTATAGAGCGAGGCCTCTAATTGGCTGAGCTATCTTTATCCCAGGATGCACCACCACTAATCCCCCAGATCTCGTTTGCCGCTTACAGAGCTTGGACGTGGTCTCAACATTGGCTGGGCTAAGTACTATATATATAGTCTTTTTTCCTGTCAGTATTTCCTTCATTTAAACCCAAAAGCTGTTTTAACGGCTATTTTTTGTGTACGAGTGTGTTTCTTATAGTTTCATTGAGTTTTTCATATATTTTTCTGTCAGAGAAGGTTCTGTTTAAGTTAGAAGGACCTTCCCCTGTACTAACTACTTTAGTGGTTGTGTGTGGGTCAAGTACCCATTTGAGTTAGAGGGTCTTGACCCTCCTTGTTTCCCCTTTCTCTTTCTTACATTTCTTGTGTGTAAAAAAAAAAAAAAAAAAAGAGTTCTTTAGTTTAAATATTTTTCGGAGTTAGTGGCATATTTTGTTCCTGTGTATACAAACTCTTAATTTACTGTTGTTGTCTATTTTTTGTACAATATGTCTAAAGAACATAAACCCTCCAGGTTTAAAAAGTGCACGAGCTGTGGGTTCAAAATGTCCATAACGGACGACCACTCCTCGTCGTATTGTCTTGGCTAAACATCTGCAGGAATCGTGCAGTGTATGCCATGCTTTTCCTCCAGAGTCCTCCAGGAGAGGAAAACAAATTAATCCTCAAAGGATTAATCAGGCCTTCTTTGAGGAGGCTTTGTCTTCCTTTCCGTCTCCTTCTAAAGAGGAAAGCGGCTCCGACCAGTCAGTCGGATCCGACGGCTAAGAAGACTAAGCAGACTTCTCCATCGGCTCCACGGACTTGGAGCCGAGGTCGAACGGTCTGCCTCGATGACTCCAGCCTCGACCCTCTGGTTTCGGAGCCGAGGTCTGGGGCATCGAGGCGGGTCACCCTCATCGGCTCCACTGATATTGGAGCCGATAAGTCATCGGCTCAGACACTTCCCCTCGGGCGAAGTCCTTATCGGCACCGAGGGAAATTTCCTTGAAGGTTTCCTCGAGCCGATAATTTGAGTCCTTTCGAGCCGGTCCCGAGCCCTTCGGAACCGATGGAGAAATCGGTTCGGCCCGATCGGTATCCTCGAGATCATCCAGGATGTCTGATTCGGACATCGACAGGGTGCTCCTTCGACTCTTCCAGTCTCCGGTGTTCCAAAAGATGGTTTCGGGTCCAGCCCGTTTGGCTTCAGAGCCGATGGTCCACTCCTTACTGTACTTCCTCCTCCAACAGCCCGCACCGTTGGATCAGGTGTTGGTGGAACCAGTGGAGGTGTTAGGGTCAGGCCCGACCCTTGCTCCGACTCCGGCTCTTGGGTCGGAGTTCAGTGCACGGACTTCTTCCTTGACCCTGGGGAGGCTTGGGATTGATGCTTCGGTCCCAAGTCTCCCTCTTGGTGCGTTGGCGGGAGTACCGTCCACTGTCGTGGCCACGGAGGGGGGACCTTCCCAGGATTCTGATGGTCCCGCCTTCAGGGCTATGAGGAGTGCTCTAGCCAAATCTTCATTGGCTACCTCCACAGTTTCCCCAGCTCCTTCCTTACATTTGGAGACTGGGTCTTGGCAGTCCCCTGTCCGCAGACAGCGGAGCCCCTGGGCCTCAGGTTACCCCCTGGGGTTTCTCCCTCCTGGAGGTCCTTCTGAAGCCTCTTCGAAGAACCTCCCAGGAAGAAAACGTGCAAGAGGAAGCACGTTGACTCCCTGACGAGTCTTTGACATCTGACACCGATCTCGATGATGCAGAGGGGTCCCCAAGTCGTCCTCGGATGATGTCTCCTTTGCAGACATCCTGGAAACCCTAAACAACGAGGCGGCTGGCAGTCCAAACCTCCCTCTGCTGATGAGTCGGTGTTCCTGAAGGCCTCGGGCTCAGCCCTCCGCCTCCTGGGTGTCTCCGCCCTTGACGAGCTATTGGATTTGATCTGTCAGGCGTGGGAACACCCAGACTCTGTGGAACCGGTGCCCGCTCGTCCAAACAAATTTCTTCGGCCCCCAGATAGAGAGTTCCTACGAAAGGTGTGGCTGTGGATGCTATGGTGGTGGCATCTGCTACCCAGCAAGATGTAGCAGAGGCTTCACGTCCGTCCATCCTCCTAATAAGGAGTCTAGGAGCATGGATCGCACGGCGCACCCTTAGTTCAGCGGCCTTTACTCTGAGGTCTTTGAACTACCTGACGACTTTACGAGATTCCAGAGGGATCTGATTAAGGAGCTATCCGATACCCTGTTAGGTAACCTGCCTGAGGAGCTGGCCCAGACGGTTGGATCTCAGCTGGCTACAATGTCGTCCATTTCGAACTCGTCCATGAGGCTCATTTCGTATGCGGCCCGAGTAGAGCGGCGGTACAGGCATTGCTCTACGGAGACAAGCCTGGCTCCGCCTGTGTCATTTCGGAGGCCTTCAAGTCTTCATTCACGACGCCCTTTGATGGGTCCTCCCTGTTTGGGCCCAAGGTGAAAGACACACTTACCCGCTGTGAACAGGAGGGTAAGACTCTGACTGCCGTAGGGGCACGATTTTCCACTCCCTTTCGGCCTTATCCCAAGGCTAAAAGAGGAGGGAAGATGTGGTTCCGTAGATCGCAGAAGTCTTACCCCTCTCAGCAGGAAGGTACCCCCTCCAGAGGCAGAGGAGGGGGAAATTCATCAGGAAGACGCTGTCCCAGAGGCGGCAGAGGCCCCCGCAACACTGGAGACCGCGAGTCCTTTCGTGGCTCTTCAGCTTTTCATAGTCCCTGAGGGATTGCCCGACTGTGCTGCTCGAGCCAGTCGGGGTCGTTCAAAGCACCTGAAGGCCTGGGAAGGGATCACTCAGGACCGATGGGTGCTTCGAATTATCGCCGGAGGTTACTCCATCCCATTCTGTTGTCCCCCCCCTCAGTCCAAAAGAATCCCGGACCCGCCACCCAGTCAACGGGATACCGCAGCCTTAGAAATTTCAAAGCTGCTGCAAAAGGAGTCATCCAACCGGTCCTCGCAGACCAGATCGGATTAGGGACTTACTCAAGATTCTTTTGGTGCCAAAAGACCGGGACTTGAGGCCCATTTTGGACCTAAGCAACCTAAACCGTTCAGTCAAGAAGTCCAAGTTCCGAATGGTCACTTTACAAACCATTCTCCCATTGTTGGAGAAAGGTGTTTGGATGTGCTCCATAGACCTCAAGGACGTATTACCATATCAAAATACATCAAACGTCCAGGAGACACTTGCGCTTCAGCCTAGGAGGCAGTCATTTTCAGTTCCGTGCGCTGCCCTTTGGTCTCACCACAGCCCCCAGGGTGTTCACCAAATGCTTGGCAGTAGTGACTGCTCACTTGAGGAGTCTAGGATTCCAGGTGTTTCCGTTCTAGGCGACTGGCTTCTAACTGCCACCTCCAAGCATCTACTTCTACGGAGCCTGCAAGCCACAACATCACTGGGCAATTCCCTCGGAATCACCTTCAATTGGCCAAAGTCTGTGTTACGGCCATCTCAAAGAATAAGATTCATAGGGGTAGAGATAGATTCAAACCAGATGCGGGTCTATCTACCTGCAGACAGAATTCTGACCATACAAAATCAGGTTCGAGCCTTACTCCCCAGGTCCAAAACCCCAGCCAGAATGGTCCTACAGCTATTGGGATCGATGTCTGCCACAGTTCTGCTAGTTCCCTTGGCAAGGTTACACATGAGAATCCTCCAGTGGCTTCTTTCAACTCAGTGGTCCTTTCAGGAACTCCCTCTCAATCATCTAATATGGATCACAGAATCTTGCAGACGGGACCTTCGCTGATGGCTAGTGTCCTCCAATTTGGATCAGGGACGACCCTTTGTTCTTCCTCCTCCGGCAGCCACTTTGACCACAGATGCCTCCCAGACGGGGTGGGGGGGCATTCCCTGGGCAGGTCAGTCCAGGGCAAATGGCACCCGGAAGAGACCCTCCACATCAACATCCTAGAAATGAGGGCAGTACTCCTGTCCCTTCAAGCCCTTCACGATTACCTCCCTCAGGGCGTAATTGCTGTTCACTCAGACAACATGTCAGTTGTCTGGTACCTGAACAAACAGGGAGGGACCAGATCCTATCCTCTTTGCAGAGAAGCGATGAGAGTTTGGGAATGGGCAGTCTCGACCAAACGCTTCCTAGTGGCTACTCACATACCGGGCAAGTCCAATGTTATAGCCGACAGGTTGAGCAGAACCATCCTCTCTCCTCACGAATGGTCTCTGAATATGACGATTACAAGGCAGATTTTCAGCGAATGGGGAGTTCCGTGCTGCGACCTCTTCGCGACTCCTCTGAATGCGAAGTGCAAAGAATTTTTCTCCCTAACCCCGGCTCCGGGGAAGAGCCCTATGGACGCATTAGTCCATCCTTGGCCCACCGGCCTGCTTTATGCCTTCCCTCCAGTTCCTCTCCTCCCCAGGGTAATCCAAAAGGCATCTCTCTTAGGGAGCAAGATGATCTTAATTGCTCCTTACTGGCCTCGTCAAGTCTGGTTTCCCTATCTTCGGAAACATGCTCTGGAAGGTCCATGGTTCCTGGACCAGGTCCCAAACCTACTGATTCATCAGTCGGGACTACTACACCAGTCCCTACACACATTAAAATTGACGGCCTGGCTCCTCCTCTTCCGACCATAGTCAGGAGACATGCACTGGATCCAGATGTGGTGCACATATTGTCTTCAGCCCACAAGTCTGCTACGAAGAAACTGTATTCTAGCAAATGGAAAAGGTTTGCTATCTGGGCTCAACTCCGGGGCCTGGACCCCATTTCTACTCCCGTGGCAGAAGTACTCAAATTCCTGACCTCTCTTTTCAACCAAGGCTCTTCTGTTTCTACCATCAAAGTACAATTGACAGCGATTTCTAATTTTCATGAATCCATAGCCCCACCTTTAATGAGCAACAGGTTGTGTAAGACCTTCTTGAAAGGTGCTGCTCTATTAAGACCTCCGATTTCTCATCCTGCACCTCCATGGGATCTCGATATAGTATTACGTGCCTTGACTTCTTTCCCCTTTGAACCGGCAGCTACCTGTGATCTAAAGTTTCTATCATGGAAGACAGCCTTTCTAGTGGCGATTACTTCAGCCAGAAGGGTTTCAGAACTTCAAGCTTTGTCAGTGAAACCCCGTGCTTGGTTTTTCATACAGACAGGGTATCCCTCAGACCAAATCCTTCTTTTGTTCCTAAAGTCTGTTCTACTTTATGCTTGCAACAGTCGTTAGAGCTCCCAGTTTTTCCCAAAATACTCCAATAAAGCGGAGTTTATTTTCCACCCACTAGATGTCCACAGGCAGTTACGCTTTTATTTGGATAGGACCAAACAATCAAGGAAGACAGATCAGTTGTTTGTGTCCTTTGCAGAAAACAAATTGGGCAACGGTCACAAAGGTCACTATTGCCAAATGGATCAGGGACTGTATTACTCAAGCTTATATTTATTCTAACAAAGAGCTTTCCACCTCTGTCAAGGCTCATTCTACAAGGGCTATGGCTACTTGGTAGCATTTCATTCTAAGCTTGCTATTGGTGACATTTTACATGGTCTTCCCCACACCTTCATTTCTCACTACAAATTAGATGTGGCATCTAGAGGACGAGCTTCATTTGGTTCCACAGTGCTCAGGAGTGTTTTCCAATGAGCCACCCGGATTTAGGTGCTAGGACGCTGTCCCATCAGTCAGAATGTAAGATAGGATCACATAACATCTTTTAGTTATGTACTCACCATAACTTCAGATGTTTGGGATCCATCTCGCCTACATTCCTAATATCCCACCCTCCTTCCCCCTTCCTTGGAGATCAGAGGATATCAGAAGGTCCGAATCCTGTTGTTTCATCTTGAAACATCTAACAATGTTATTTAGTGTACTCACCATAACTTCAGATGTTTGGGATCCATCTCGCCTACATTCTGACTGATGGGTTCGGAGCCGATCCCTCGGCTCCCGCACTTTATGCTATAGGCGAGGCCTCTAATTGGCTGAGCTATCTTTATCCCAGGATGCACCACCACTAATCCCCCAGATCTTGTTTGTCCGCATTCATGCACACATGCACAGCTTGTTTATATAACATTGTTAGATGTTTCAAGATGAAACAACAGGATTCGGACCTTCTGATATCCTCTGATCTCCAAGGAAGGGGAAGGAGGGTGGGAATGTAGGCGAGATGGAGCCCAAACATCTGAAGTTATGGTGAGTACATAACTAAAAGATGTTATGTGATCCTATCTCGCCTACATTCTGACTGATGGGACAGCGTCCCTAGCACCTAAATCCCGGGTGGCTCATTGGAAAACACTCCTGAGCACTGTGGAACCAAATGAAGCTCGTCCTCTAGATGCCACATCTAATTTGAAGTGAGAAATGAAGGTGTGCGGGGAAGACCATGTAACCGCAGCGCAAATGTCACCAATAGCAAGCTTAGAATGAAATGCTACCGAAGTAGCCATAGCCCTTGTAGAATGAGCCTTGACAGAGGTGGAAAGCTTTTAGTTATGTACTCACCATAACTTCAGATGTTTGGGATCCATCTCGCCTACATTCTGACTGATGGGTTCGGAGCCGCACGCTTATGCTATAGACCGAGGCCTCTAATTGGCTGAGCTATCTTTATCCCAGGATGCACCACCACTAATCCCCCAGATCTTGTTTGTCCGCATTCATGCACACATGCACAGCTTGTTTATATAACATTGTTAGATGTTTCAAGATGAAACAACAGGATTCGGACCTTCTGATATCCTCTGATCTCCAAGGAAGGGGGAAGGAGGGTGGGTTATTATTAGAATGGGCGAGATGGATCCCAAACATCTGAAGTTATGGTGAGTACATAACTAAAAGATGTTATGTGATCCTATCTCCTACATTCTGACTGATGGGACAGTGTCCCTAGCACCTAAATCCCGGGTGGCTCATTGGAAAACACTCCTGAGCACTGTGGAACCAAATGAAGCTCGTCCTCTAGATGCCACATCTAATTTGTAGTGAGAAATGAAGGTGTACGGGGAAGACCATGTAGCCAAGCGCAAAATGTCACCAATAGCAAGCTTAGAATGAAATGCTACCAAGTAGCCATAGCCCTTGTAGAATGAGCCTTGACAGAGGTGGAAAGCTCTTTGTTAGAATAAATATAAGCTTGAGTAATACAGTCCCTGATCCATTTGGCAATAGTGACCTTTGTGACCGCTGCCCAATTTGTTTTCTGCAAAGGACACAAACAACTGATCTGTCTTCCTTGATTGTTTGGTCCTATCCAAATAAAACGTAACTGCCTGTGGACATCTAGTGTGTGGAAAATAAACTCCGCTTTATTGGAGTATTTTGGGAAAAAAATTGGGAGCTCTAACGACTGTTGCAAGCATAAAGTAGAACAGACTTTAGGAACAAAAGAAGGATTTGGTCTGAGGGATACCCTGTCTGTATGAAAAACCAAGTACGGGGTTTCACTGACAAAGCTTGAAGTTCTGAAACCCTTCTGGCTGAAGTAATCGCCACTAGAAAGGCTGTCTTCCATGATAGAAACTTTAGATCACAGGTAGCTGCCGGTTCAAAGGGGAAAGAAGTCAAGGCACGTAATACTATATCGAGATCCCATGGAGGTGCAGGATGAGAAATCGGAGGTCTTAATAGAGCAGCACCTTTCAAGAAGGTCTTACACAACCTGTTGCTCATTAAAGGTGGGTCTATGGATTCATGAAAATTAGAAATTGCTGCCAATTGTACTTTGATGGTAGAAACAGAAGAGCCTTGGTTGAAAAGAGAGGTCAGGAATTTGAGTACTTCTGCCACGGAGTAGAAATGGGGTCCAGGCCCGAGTTGAGTCCAGATAGCAAACCTTTCCATTTGCTAGAATACAGTTTCTTCAGAGCAGACTTGTGGGCTGAAGACAATATGTGCACCACATCTGGATCCAGTGCATGTCTCCTGACTATGGTCGGAAGAGGAGGAGCCAGGCCATCAATTTTAATGTGTGTAGGGACTGGTGTAGTAGTCCCGACTGATGAATCAGTGGGTCTGGGACCTGGTCCAGGAACCATGGACCTTCCAGAGCATGTTTCAAGATAGGAAACCAGACTTGACGAGGCCAGTAAGGAGCAATTAAGATCATCTTGCTCCCTAAGAGAGATGCCTTTGAATTACCCTGGGAGGAGAAGAACTGGAGGGAAGGCATAAAGCAGGCCGGTGGGCCAAGGATGGACTAATCGTCCATAGGGCTCTTCCCGGAGCCGGGTTAGGATAAAATTCTTTGCACTTGATTCAGAGGAGTCGCGAAGAGGTCGCAGCACGGAACTCCCCATTCGCTGAAAATCTGCCTTGTAATCGCCATATTCAGAGACCATTCGTGAGGAGAGAGGATGGTTCTGCTCAACCTGTCGGCTATAACATTGGACTTGCCCGGTATGTGAGTAGCCACTAGGAAGCGTTTGGTCGAGACTGCCCATTCCCAAACTCTCATCGCTTCTGCAAAGAGGATAGGATCTGGTCCCTCCCTGTTTGTTCAGGTACCAGACAACTGACATGTTGTCTGAGTGAACAGCTGAGGGAGGTAATCGTGAAGGGCTTGAAGGGACAGGAGTACTGCCCTCATTTCTAGGATGTTGATGTGGAGAGGTCTCTTCCGGTGCCATTTGCCTGGACTGACCTGCCCAGGGAATGCCCCCGCCTGGGAGGCGTCCGTGGTCAAAGTGGCCGGTGGAGGAAGAACAAAGGGTCGCCCTGATCCAAATTGGAGGACACTAGCCACCAGCGAAGGTCCCTGCAAGATTCTGTGATCCATATTAGATGATTGAGAGGGAGTTCCTGAAAGGACCACTGAGTTGAAAGAAGCCACTGGAGGATTCTCATGTGTAACCTTGCCAAGGGAACTAGCAGAACTGTGGCAGACATCGATCCCAATAGCTGTAGGACCATTCTGGCTGGGGCTTTGGACCTGGGGAGTAAGGCTCGAACCTGATTTTGTATGGTCTGAATTCTGTCTGCAGGTAGATAGACCGCATCTGGTTTGAATCTATCTACCCCTATGAATCTTATTCTTTGAGATGGCGTAACACAGACTTTGGCCAATTGAAGGTGATTCCGAGGAATTGACCAGTGATGTTGTGGCTTGCAGGCCTCTGAGAAGTAGATGCTTGGAGGTGGCAGTTAGAAGCCAGTCGTCAGGTACGAAACTCCTGGAATCCTAGACTCTCAAGTGAGCAGTCACTACTGCCAAGCATTTGGTGAACACCCTGGGGCTGTGGTGAGACCAAAGGGCAGCGGAACTGAAAATGACTGCCTCCTAGGCTGAAGCAAGTGTCTCCTGGACGCTTGATGTATTTTGATATGGTAATACGCGTCCTTGAGGTCTATGGAGCACATCCAAACACCTTTCTCCAACAATGGGAGAATGGTTTGTAAAGTGACCATTCGAACTTGGACTTCTTGACTGAACGGTTTAGGTTGCTTAGGTCCAAATGGGCCTCAAGTCCTCTTTTGGCACCAAAAGAATCTTGAGTAAGTCCCTAATCCGATCTGGTCTGGGGACCGGTTGGATGACTCCTTTGCAGCAGCTTTGAAATTTCTAAGGCTGCGTATCCCTGACTGGGTGGCGGGTCCGGGATTCTTTGGACTGAGGGGAACAACAGAATGGGATGGAGTAACCTCCGGCGATGAAGCACCCATCGGTCCTGAGTGATCCTTCCCAGGCCTTGGTGCTTCGACCCCGACTGGCTCCGGAGCAGCACAGTCGGGCAATCCCTCAGGGACTATGAAAAGCTGAAGAGCCTCTCCAGTGTTGCGGGCCTCTGCCGCCTCTGGGACGGCGTCTTCCTGATGAATTTCCTCCTCTGCCTCTGGAGGGGAACCTTCCTGCTGAGAGGGTAAGACTTCTGCGATCTACGAACCACATCTTCCCTCCTCTTTAGCCTTGGGATAAGGCAAAGGAGTGGAAAATCGTGCCCCACGGCAGTCAGAGTCTTACCCTCCTGTTCACAGCGGTAAGTGTGTCTTTCCTTGGGCCCAAACAGGGAGGACCCATCAAAGGGGCGTCGCGAATGAAGACTTGAAGGCCTGCGAAATGACACAGGCGGAGCCAGGCTTGTCTCCTCAGAGAGCAATGCCTGTACCTGCTGCCCGCCTTCGCCGGCCGGCGCATATGAAATGAGCCTCATGGACGAGTTAAATGGACGACATTGTAGCCAGCTAAGATCCAACCGTCTGGGCCAGCTCCTCAGGCAGGTTACCTAAGAGGGTATCGGATAGCTCCTTAATCAGATCCCTCTGGAATCTCGTAAAGTGCCAGGTAGTTCAAAGACCTCAGAGTAAAGGCCGCTGAACTAAGGGTGCGCTACCGTACCGATCCATGCTCCTAGACTCCTTATTAGAAGGATGGACGACGAAGCCTCTGCTACATCTTGCTGGGTAGCAGATGCCACCACCATAGCATCCACAGCCACACCTTTCATAAGGAACTCTCTATCTGGGGGCCCAAAGAAATTTGTTTGGACGAGGGCACCGTTCCACAGAGTCTGGGTGTCCACGCCCTCGACAGATCAAATCCAAGAGCTCGTCAAGGCGGAGACACCCAGGAGGCGGAGGGCTGAGCCCGAAGGCCTTCAGGAACACCGACTCATCAGCAGAGGGAGGTTTGGACTGCCAGCCGCCTCGTTGTTTTAGGGCTTCCAGGATGTCTGCAAAGGAGACATCATCCGAGGACGACTTGGGGACTCCTCTGCATCATCGAGATCGGTGTCAGATGTCAAAGACTTCGTCAGGGAGTCAACGTGCTTCCTCTTGCATGTTTTCTTCCTGGGAGGTTCTTCGAAGAGGCTTCAGAAGGACCTCCAGGAGGAGAAACCCAGGGGTAACCTGAGGCCCAGGGCTCCGCTGTCTGCGGACAGGGGACTGCCAACGACCCAGTCTCCAAATGTAGGGAAGGAGCTGGGGAAACTGTGGAGGTAGCCAATGAAGATTTGGCTAGAGCACTCCTCATAGCCCTGAAGGCGGGACCACCAGAATCCTGGTAAGGTGCCCCCTCCGTGGCCACGACAGTGGGCGGTACTCCCACCGATGCACCAAGAGGGAGACTTGGGACCGAAAGCATCAATCCGAAGCCTCCCCAGGGCGAAGGAAGAAGTCCGTGCACTGAACTCCGACCCAAGAGCCGGAGTCGGAGCAAGGGTCGGGCCTGACCCTAACACCTCCACTGGTTCCACCAACACCTGATCCAACGGTGCCGAAGCTGTTGGAGGAGGAAGCAGTAAGGAGTGGACCATCGGCTCCAAGCCAAATGGGCTGGAGCGAAACCATCTTTGGAACACCGGAGACTGGAAGAGTCGAGCACCCTGTCGATGTCGAATCAGACATCCTGGATGATCTCGAGGATACCGATCGGGCCCGAACCGATTTCTCCATCGGCTCCAAGGGCTCGGGACCGGCTCGAAAGGACTCAACAATTATCGGCTCGAGGAAACCTTCAGAAATTTCCCTCGGTGCCGATAAGGGCTTCGCCCGAGGGGAAGTGTCTGAGCCATGACCCTTATCGGCTCCAATATCAGTGGAGCCGATGAGGTGACCCGCTCTCGATGCCCCAGACCTCGGCTCCGAAACCAGAGGGGTGAGGCTGGAGGCATCGAGGCAGACTGTTCTGACCTCGGCTCCAAGTCCGTGGAGCCGATGGAGAAGTCTGCTTAGTCTTCTTAGCCATCTGATCCGACTGACTGGTGGGCTCCTCTTTTAGAAGGAGGCGGAAGGAAGACAAAGCCTCCTCAAAGAAAGCTTGATTAATCCTTTGAGGATTAATTTGTTTCTCCTCTCCTGGAGGACTCTGGAGGAAGCATGGCATACACTGCACGATTCCTGCAGATGTTTAGCGCCAAGACAATAGACGCACGAGGAGTGGTCGTCCGTTATGGACATTTTGAACCCACAGCTCGTGCACTTTTTAAACCTGGAGGGTTTATGTTCTTTAGACATATTGTACAAAAAATAGACAACAACAGTAAATTAAGAGTTTGTATACACAGGAACAAAATATGCCACTAACTCCGAAAAATATTTAAACTAAAGAACTCTTTTTTTTTTTTTTTTTTTACACACAAGAAATGTAAGAAGAAAGGGAAACAAGGAGGGTCAAGACCCTCTAACTCAAACGGGTACTTGACCCACACACAACCACTAAAGTAGTTAGTACAGGAAGGTCCTCTAACCAAACGGAACCTTCTCTGACAGAAAAATATATGAAAAACTCAATGAAACTATAAGAAACACACTCGTACACAAAAAATAGCCGTTAAAACAGCTTTTGAGTTTAAATGAAGGAAATACTGACAGGAAAAAAGACTATATATATAGTACTTAGCCCAGCCAATGTTGAGACCACGTCCAAGCTCTGTAAGCGGCAAACGAGATCTGGGGGATTAGTGGTGGTGCATCCTGGGATAAAGATAGCTCAGCCAATTAGAGGCCTCGCTCTATAGCATAAGCGTGCCGAGTCGAACCCATCAGTCAGAATGTAGGCGAGATAGGATCACATAACATCTAAAAGTTTCGGATGGTCAGACTACAGTCGATACCTCCCTTTCTCGGAAAAGACAACTGGATGTGCTCGATAGATCTCCAGGATGCATACTACCACTTCAAAATGATCAGACCATCCAGAGATCATCTGCACTTTTGGCTGGGAGCCAGTCACTACCAGTTTCGAGCTCTGCCCTTTGGTCTCACTACAGCCCCCAGATTGTTCACCAAATGCATGGCAGTAGTCACTGCTCACCTGAGACATTTAGGATTCCAGGTGTTTCCATACCTAGACGACTGGCTCCTCACTGCCACCACCAGACATCAGCTCATACAAACAAGGGACACAACCTTAAACCTCTGCAGTCAATTGGAGATTACCATAAACTCAGAAAAATCTGCCTTATCGCCATCCAAACGTACCATTTTTATAGGAGCAGGTATAGACACCATTTCCATGACTGTAAAGCTTCCACCAGAAAGGGTTTGTGTTCTATGAAAACAGGTCATAAATCTTCTATCAAAAGAAAAAGCCCCATCTTCAATGGTGCTGATATTATTGGGGACAGTGGCGGCATCACTCATTGTGATTCCTTTAGGTCGAATGCATATGCATATACTGCAATGACTTCTGTTCACACAATGGTCCTTTCAAGAACTTCCAGTTTCTCATCAAATTCTGATAACGAATTCATGCAAGAACAACCTTCACTGGTGGCTGACATTTCAACAAGTAACAATAGGTAGCCCCTTTGTTCTACCCACTCCCATTGCCACTGTGACCAAAGATGCCTTCGTGATAGGGTGGAGGCCATTATTATTGAGGAACAGCCCAAGGCACTTGGATACAAGACGAGGCTCATTTGCATGTCAGTGTCCTAGAGATGAGAGCGGTACTTCTAGTGTTGCAGTTCTTGCAAGACTCCGTTCCTCTAGGGATTTTTGCAGTTCAGACAGACAACATGTCAGTGGTCTGGTACATAAACAAGGAGGAACCAGATATTACCTTCTGTGTTGAGAAGCTTTGAGAGTATGTCAGTGGGCAGCTTCCACCCATTTATTTTTGATAGCAGTGCACATCCCGGGGAAGTTCAGTGTGATAGCAGACAAACTGAGCAGAGCAATTCTATTGCCTCATGAGTGGTCCCTGAAACAAGAAGTGGCGGAAGGGATATTCCACAGATGGGGCCAGCCTTGCTGCAACCTCTTTGTAACCCCAACGAACAAGAAATGCAGCAGCTATTTTGCCCTAATCCCCCCTATGGGAGATTCACCAAGGGACGCACTTGTACACAGTTGGCCCCCGGGTCTCCTTTATTCCTTTCCACCTTTTCCACTGATACCCAAAGTTTTACAAAAAGCAATGACTCTGGGAAGAACCATTATTTTAATAGCCCTTTACTGGCCTCGTCAGATTTGGTTCCCCTTTCTTCAACTTCATCTGTTGGAAGAACCTTGGATCCTGGACCCAGTTCCAGACCTTCTGACTCATTCATCAGAGGCTCTTCATCCCACACTTCACACCGTCAAATTGACAGCTTGACTGCTCCAATTCCAAGAATAGTCAGGTTTCAAAATCTCTCAGCTGCAGCTCAGCACATTATAATATCCTCCCATAAATCATCTACCAGGAAGTTATACCGTAGTAAATGGAAAAGATTTTCTATTTGGGCGTCTCAAAACAATATTGACCCATATCTAGCTTCAATTTCATCTGTCTTAGAGTTTTTGACCAAACCTTTCAATGAAGGAGCAGCTGCTGCAACCATTAGGGTTCAATTAGCAGCAATCTCTGATTTTCACCTTGGTGATCAGGGGTCTAATATCATGTTCCACAGACTCTCCAAAGCTTTTCTTAAGGGCACCGCTCATTTGAGACCCTCTATTTGGTCCCCAGTTACACCATAGAATCCAAATTTTGTCTTTCTCATATCATTGTTCCCCCATTTGAACCGGCCTTATCTTGTGATCTGAAATATCATCATGGAAAACCGTTTTTCTAGTAGCTATTACTTCAGCTCGGAGGGTTTCAGAGTTGCACACCTTGTCCATTAAACCTCCATATTTAATATTCCATAATGACAGAGTTTCACTCAGGGCAAATCCACCTTTTTTAGGTTCATAGGTAGGTACTAGGCTATCGGCCCAAGGGCCTAAGTAAGGCTAGCCAACAAGGTTCCCTGGCTTACGCCACCCAAGAAAGTTATTTTCTTGTGCCCCTGTCGAGCAAAGTCACAGAAGTGATCACCGGGGTGTATTTCCTATTTCCCAACCACTTATCAAGATTTTTCTTGAAGAGTGCTAATGAGGAACTTTGCTTGACATAGATGGGTAGCTTATTCCAGAGTATGGAAAATCTCTGGGACAGGAATCTATCCCTCCAGCATGTCCTTTTTATTGTGGTGACAAGGTTTAGGTCACTAGAGCATTTAGCTCGGAGGGATTGGGATTTCTTTAGGTGTAGCATGTCCAACAGCTCTGGGTTTGTCATAGCTTTATATGTTAGGCACAGATCACCTCAGAGTAGACGATATGCTACGGAGTAAAGTTGGAGTTGTTTGAGACGGTCAGTGTAAGGTATCTCTTTGAGGCCAGTAATTCTGTTTGTGAAGTACTTCTGTGGCCTTTCCAGCTGCTGCAGATGTCTTGTGAGGTACATTCCAAAAGGGGCGTTGTACTCTATAATGGGTCTAATGAGTGTCGAGTAGATGGGAACACTGACCTCTTTTTTTCCTAGATGAGAACCCTTTTGTGATGAGGTGTGCCACATAGAAGGATTTCCTGACTACTGTGGCGATGTGATTATCAAAGGAGAGACTACTGTCCACCTGGGTCCCAAGGTCTCTTATCACACATTTGGCATTAAGTAGACTGCCGCCTATGTGGTAGTTCATGGGTAAGGAATTTTTACCAAAGGGGATGACAATGCACTTTTTGGCATTGAGCTTGAGGCCATGGGTCTGACACCAAGCATCTGTCTCAGTGAGGCCATTCTGTAGGATGTCCACATCATTTGGGGACTCAACTATGGCTCCTAGTTTGCAGTCATCTGTGAGCTTTATTAGCCAAAGGCTTTCTGTGTTAGCCTGTACTTCAGAGAAGTAGATACCAAACAGTAGAGGTCCCAGGACTGAACCCTGTGGTATTCCACTTGTCACTGGTTTGAAGTCAGATTTGGAGTCTGCAACTTTTACAGTGTGGATTCTGTCAGTGAGCCACTTGGCAACCCATCTTGTGACATAGGGATTTATACCTAGTTTAGTGAGTTTAGCTATAATGCCAGAATGGGGGATGGTGTTGAAAGCCTTAGCGAGGTCAAGATAGGCTGTGTGAACCACCTTACCCTCATCTACGGCTTTGGTGACTGCTTCAAAGAAGTCGATCAGGTTCAGGAAGCATGATCTGCCTTTCACAAACCCAAATTGGGTGGGGGTCCAGAGTTTGGAGGTTACCAATGTCTTTGTTTATGAGTTCCATGATGATACATTCCATGACCTTTCAGACCAGGCTCATCAGGCTAATAGGGCGATAGTTCCCGAGATCAGTGGTGGTTCCCCCTTTGGGGAGTGGGATAACTGTTGCTGCACACCATTCAGTGGGCACAAAGCCTGATGTGAGACTATGATTGAACATGGTGTTTAGGTGGGGAGCCAGTTCGTTCTGAAGTTCGTGTAAAATGCAGCCTAGGATGTTGTCCAGTCCCATGGATGCTGTGTTTTTGGCTTTAGAGAGTGCAGCTTTTACCTGCGTAGTTGTGATTAGAGGAACTCTGCATTCTTCCTGTATAGATATGGGTCCTTTAGGGGGTGAGGGGGGGGGGGTAAAGTTAGCACTGAACCTATCCGCCAGGGCATTGGCAATATCAGTTGGTTCTGTAATTTTCGTGCCGTTGTTCTGTAACTCAGAGCAGATCTGGGTGTTACCATTGAGATTCTTGACATAGCTATAGAATGCTTTGTGGTTGTCCCTAGAATCAGTGGCGATTTTGTTTTCATAGCTAGCTTTGGAGGATCTTATAAGGGATCTCAGCTGCTTACTGAGGCTGACCAGGGAACTCCTCCACTCATGGGATTTTACTCTCTTTTGCAACAGTTTCTTCCTTCTGTTGTAGAGTTTGTTTATGGCAGGGGACCACCAGATTGGCTTCCTTTTTTGGAGGATAGTGTCTTGGTTCTGTTTGGGATAACACGATCCATGCACTCGTGTAAGTGCTTATAGAGTGCGTCTATGTAGGATTCACCAGTATTAACTGTATTGTCCATCTGAATGGATGTCATGAAGTTCGCCACTTCTGTCTTAAGAAGCCTGAAGTTGGCTTTGCAGAAAATTTTTACCGTGATTTCCTTAATGGGGGGTGGGGACGGGATGTGGATATCTAGGGTGATTAGCTTATGGTCGGATTTGACCAACGAGGAGTTGACTTCAGGTGTGGAACACCGGTCACTCATGTTGGTAATGACTAGGTTTAGGATGTTGTTGTCCCTGGTGGGGGTGTGGATAAGTTGATCCAGGGCATTGGAATTTATGAATTCCAGAAAGCGTTGAGCGAAGGAGTTGGTACATGAGTAGTTTTCCCAGTTAATGGTGGGGTAGTTGAAATTCCCCATTATTAGGGTGTTTGGTTGAACCCTAATATTTCCAGTATATCAAGAAAAGAGGAGTGGGAATCCTGGGGCATGGTGGGGGATCTGTTGCAAGCTACAATTTGGATTGCAGTTTTGCCCAGAGTTAGTTGCACTTGGATAACCTCGGATACATTATGCTGAACAACTAGCCTGGAGGTGTGGATATCCCTAATGAATTTGGACACACCTCCACCTTTGGTGTTCCAGTCCTGGTTAGGTGGCCGAAAAGTATGGAATGAGTTATAGCCTGGTAATGCAGGGGTGCTCTCTGGAGCCTTGAACCAGGTCTTAGTCACTACACAGATATCGATGTTCTTCATTTTAAGGAGTGCCTCGAGGGAGTGCATTTTGAGATTTAGACTTATAGCATTGAGTAGCATTACCCTCAGTTTTTGCTTGCCTCTTCTTGGTACGGTAGTGAATTTGTCATTTGAACCTTGCCTAAAAAAGGCACTATAGGGCAAGTAAGAGCCTTAGCCAGTATCCGGAATCCCATGGGTGACAGGTTCAGGCCATCTCTGGCAAAGCGTCGTGGTCTGTTGACCGTGTTGTCCCATGCAGACAGATACTGGATCCCCTTAGAATGACACCAGAAGCTTAGCCAGTTGTTGAAGTCATTCATTTTGTCCTTGTACTGTGGTATCATTCTGGGCGATGGCAGGATGCTGCTCAGGGCTAGGATCATACCTGCCTGGGCTACAAGATCAGAGAGCTCTTCCATGTCTCTTTTCATGTAGTCCAGGGAGGTACGTCTCAGGTCATTCACACCAACATGGACAATGACAGAGTCATATTTGTACTTGTTGTGGAGTGACCTGAGTGCGTGGCTTATGTGGCGGATCCTGACATCTGACAGGTAGCTGACAGTAACCTTCTCCTTGTTTAGCCTGGTGAGTGGGACAACAGTGTGCCTGACTATAGGGTCACTTATGACTAGTGTCTTGGGCATGTTGTTTTGCCTTATGGGCTCTGTGTGAGTGGCACACTGAGTCTGTGGGCTATGTGTCATTTGGGTTGTGTTGGGGGGGGTGGAGGTTGCTTGCATTTCTATGTTTGAGGTCTCTGTTGCTTGAGCACATTATTATTGAGAGCCTCCACAAATGTTTTTGTGTTGCTATGTGTGGATTTTGGTGGTGTAGGTTTAGTGGGACTATGTGATGAGTGTGGTGTAGTGCAAGTGTTTATCTTCCCCTCTTGACTGTCAAGTCCGGTCTTGGTTGGAGAGAGCTTTACCTCCAGTTTGTCTGGATAATTGCATTTCTCACAGGTTGTGGTGTAGGGTGGTAGGAGGAGGGGGTGGTCTGTGTACCTGAGGCAATTGCTATATTGCCCCAAGATGCCCAGATTCATCAGATAGACAGGAGAAAACACTGGGAGCTGACCCTTGGACATGCCTGAATAAAAAACTACTAACTACTTTCCTGTAGACAAGTGAGGAAATTGAGTATAAGAGCTATTTTTCTCTAAGCAAGTGAGGAAAGTAAGTACAAAAACTGTTTTTCTCTAGGTAAAGAGGAAGGTTGAGTGCTGTAGTAATTTGTAGTTTATTTAGTGCTAATGACAAGTTCTGAACACATGCTGAGCAAGAATAAGCAAATTCAAGTGCTAAAACTAAGAATATGTACCTGGATCTTGTGGTAGATACCTAGTGCTTATCACTCCCACTGATGAGCTAGAATGCTTCCCTCCAACACAGAAAGGCTTGGGGGGGGGGGCTCAGAAGCTTACACACAGTCCTGGATACAGCAAATCTGTGTTTGGACCAGACTAGTTAAAGGAAAGGTGAGAAACAAGCACAAACTTGGGCTTTTAAACCAGAAAGTTGAAAGAGGTGGAACAACTGCCAGTAAACTACAGTGTCTTGGCCAGAAACCACTCTTGTGGTAGATAGGCTACCTAGTGCTTACCACTCCCACCGATAAGCTCGAAGGGTTCCCTCCAACACAGAAAGGCTTGGGGGGCTCAGAAGCTTACAAACAGTCCTGGATATAGCATATCTGTATCTGGACTAGACTAGTTACAGGAAAGATGGGGAAACAAACGCAAATGCGGGCTTTTAAACCAGTAAGTTGAAAGAGATGGAAAAACTGCCAAATGGTCAATAAACTACAATTTCTGGGCCAGAAACCACTCTTGTGGTAGATAGGCTACCTAGTACTTAACACTCCCACTGATAAGCTAGAAGGCTTCCCTCCAACACAGAAAGGCTTATGGGGCTCAGAAGCTTGCAAGTAGTCCTGGATACAGTAAATCTGTATCTGCACTAGACTAGTTACAGGAAAGGTGGGAAACAAGCGCAAACGCCGGCTTTTAAACATCGAAGACACCATCTGTTCATATATTTTCTAAGTCGCCTTTCTTAGGTTATGTCATTAATTCTGAAACTTCATCTGAGGTATACTTTATACTGCCATTTGTTACTCTTGATTTTGAATGATTTTGCATATAAGGGTGCCTCACATTGGAATGCACCCCTGCTTCCACTGTAATGTCATATGATGAATTATTTTCCACTCTGTCAGAGGCATTTATTCATATTTGCTTTGAGGCAACATCCTATGGTGGGGGGTTTAGTAGCTATTCTTCGTTCTTTCGACCACTCAGAGAGATGGCCTGTTTTGAAGTCATTAAAATCCCTAGATAATTTATTACTTTTAACCCCTTTCAGTTTAACATCATATGCATCCAGCTTATCTTGCAAAGCTTCAAGCTTCATTAAGTTGTTATCTGATAGCCTCATGCTATCATGTTCCTTTTGCTTGTTTTCAGTTAGCCTCGTTACTTCCTGATCTATTGCCAGGACTAAATGGTGTAGGCCCTTTAAAGCCTATACTAAAAGGAAAAGGCATAAAAAGAAGTAAATGAGATGAACAACTCCCCTAGTGAGTGTGTATGATTTGAAGTACTTGATTGGAAGTTACCTGCTCAGTTGTAATTGGCTCTCTGATGTTCTTGAATGGGTGTTTTTTATGCCTGGCTACTAAGGATTTGAAAAAGGTTTATACTGAAAGTGCTTATCCAGGTTCATTCCAAACCAGAGTTTTAATTATTTTAATAAAGTTTTGCTTCATTTTAATCTACATCAGATTTGGTGGCAGTCTTGTTTCTTTGCCTGCTTTTTACATTGCTTGGTTTCCCTTTAGTGGTGCGACTTTCTTCTTTTTCTGTTTGCCTTGCTGTTTGTTGCACCACACACAGCATAATTTGTAATGGATATTTTGGTAGAGGTGGTGCTGCAGTAGCGTTGTCGCCTCACAGTAAGACATTGTCCTGTTCGATTCTCAGCTAAAGCGTCTTCTGTGTGGAGACATGTGTGAATGGGCATACCTTCGTTGAAGGTTGTGCGTCAGAGCTGGCAACTCGGCACGTAAAAATCTACTGCCAATCATTAGCGGACCGGAGTTCCGCTGTGGCGACCCCTAACCAGGAAAAGCCGAAAGACACAACAACAAACAACTATGGAAGCTGTTACAGGGAGAACAGTCACTGATTTACTGGTGGGTAAAACTAATCTACTTTTAGATTTGAATTTGGAAAAAGGAGTAAGTAATCTTTCTGTTGATTTAGATGATACAAATGCATTTGAAAGTATATATAAAGAAGTGGAAAATGCTGTGTTTAGGCTAAAACGCTTGCAATGCACAGTTTCCACATGGAGGCTTGCCTTCACTATCAAGTTATACCAAGAGGTTTACGTGTAAGATGTATGCCTAGTTGTGGCAATACATTTCCTGAACTGCTTGCTAAATGGCAAATCTTAAATATCGAAACTAGCTTCAGTTATATGAAGCTTTTTATTGAAATCTTTAAACCACATGAAGAGGAAGTAGCAAGGCTAATTAAAAAGCAAAAGGAACTTGAAAGCATGAGGCTATCAGATAACAACTTAATGAAGCTTTGCAAGGTAAGCTGGATGCATATGATGTTAAATTGAAAGGGGTTAAAAGTAATAAATTATCTAGGGATTTTAATGACTTCAAAAACAGGCCATCTCTTTCAGTGGCCGAACATACGAAGAACAGCTACTAAACCCCCACTACAGGATGTTGCCTGTAAGCAAATACGAATAAATGCCTCTGATAGAGTGGAAAAGAATTCATCACATGACATTACAGTGCAAGCAGAGATCCATTCCAATATGAGGCACCCTTATATGCAAAATCATTCAAAATCAAGAGAAACAAATTGTAGTATAAAGTATACCTCAGATTACGTTTCAGAATTAATGACATCACCTAAGCAAGGTGACTTAGAAAATACACAAACAGATGGAGTCTTGGATGTTGCATCTAATGAAGGGGCTTACTTTGGGTTACAAACAGGAGCGAAACCTAAAAAAGGCTCTACACATTTACCATTATATCAACAGCTTCCTTTTTTAATACAGACAAGGAATTCTTGGGAATCATGATCAGTAAGCAGAGAGAGGAAGAAGAGGAAAGCTTTACAATGAACAGTAATAGTTCCATTGTTGTTAATATCTCCAACCATACTGACTATAGAACAGCTGCAAATGCTAGAAAGAAGTTTAAGTTTTATACTCTCTTTGCATTCACCTTTAAGTGGATTTATTACAGATTTAAAATGCTTTGGAAGGAACATCAACTTGAGACATTGAGATATTTTTGGTAACAATAGCAAAGATTTATCAGACTGTGAAAGCGGTTATAGGAAATCTAAAGATTTATCAGACTGTAAAAGTGGTTATAGGAAATCTAGTACATTTGTTCCACTTTCTCATCCTACGGTCGAAATGTTTGTATGTCTATGTGAGAATGATGTGGCTGAATATAGACAAAGAAAAGGAGGCCAACGTTTTCATAATCTAAGCCAGAGTGGAAAAGAATTCATCACATGACATTACAGTGCAAGCAGAGATCCATTGCAAAATCATTCAAAATCAAGAGAAACAAATTGTAGTATAAAGTATACCTCAGATTAATTAATGACATCACCTAAGCAAGGTGACTTAGAAAATACACAAACAGATGGAGTCTTGGATGTTGCATCTAATGAAGGGGCTTACTTTGGGTTACAAACAGGAGCGAAACCTAAAAAAGGCTCTACACATTTACCATTATATCAACAGCGAAGAAGAGGAAAGCTTTACAATGAACAGTAATAGTTCCATTGTAAATGTATAGCATTGAATGAACTACAGAGAAGGAAAGCTATAACAAGTCAGTCAGCAGATAACGGAGGGGCAATTGTTATGGACTCCCTTAGGTATGATGAATAAAATGGAGGAGATGCTCAGTGACAAAGATACCTATCATAGAATAAACAAAAAATAGCTGAATAAATTGATTATGAATATTCGTGATATTCTTTATGAAAAATTGATGAACAGATCCATCGGTAAGGATCTATATGATTTTTTTTGAAGTGGCATATACAACAGTACCAGCGATTAATGGATTGCCTAAAATTCATAAGAACTCTCAGGATCCACCTATGCGCCCCATAGTGTCTGGGAGAGGATGGGTCACTGAGCCATTGTCCATATACGTAGAAGGAGAACTAAAGACGTGTCTACCCTATGCACATGCAGTCATTAAAGATTCAGTAGACTTTTTGAAACAGCTGTTTGGGAAAATGACACAGAGAAGATCTTATAAAGGCTTGAGGATGGTAACTTTAGATGTAAACAGTATGTTTACATTTATTCTGAATGATTACGGTATAGAAGCCATTCATGAATTTGCTGGCATGCACAATGTTCTATCTGTTGTTGGCTTAGTATGTAGCCTCTTAAAGCTTGTGCTTGAAAGTAATTTTTTGTGTATGGTGACATCTACTATTGGTGAAAATTGGGGGTGGCCATGGGCACCCCCTGTGCCAATAGTTATGCAAATCTTGTACTCACCCAGTGGGAAAAACAATGGAGTACTAATGTAAACAATAGATGGAATGGACACATCATTTTCTACAATAGATTTGTGGATGATGTGTTTTTGATGTGAGGTGATGAGTCCACACTGAAAGAATTTGAAGTCTATTTAACAAAAAACACGTTTTTGAAATTTGATGTAAAAACATCGGACACGGAAATTGAATTTCTAGATGTAAAATTATTTTTGGATGAAGAAAAGGGGATTGATACATTATTCAGGAAGCCTATGTGGCATAATCATATGTTATATAAATGTAGTATGCACCCCAGACATATTTTTCGAAATGTAGTTAACAACCAAGTTACTAGAATATCTAACGTGTGTACCAAAGATGAGGATTTTTTGGATGAACAAAAAAAGCTTATTGATAATTTTGTGAAGAGAGGCTATAACAGGAGAGACATAGAAATCAATCCTGGAGAAGCAATGACTATACGATTTCAGAAAGGACAGCCTTATTATTCAGCACAAGTTAGCACAGATTCACAAAATTCCTTAGCCAGTGGGAAGAACAGCTTGAGGTGTTTACTTACATATAGTACTGATAACTGCTGTTTGTCAAATTTATTGGTCAATTTTAACCTCAGACAGTAAAATTAGAGAAATAGTTGGAGACAATCCCTGCTTTTCATTTAAAAATAAAAAGAATCTCAAAAGACTATTAACGTTATAATAATGAAGCTAATGCAAATGATGGAATGAGCACGAATACCCAGCAGCATAGAACTGGCACTTTTAGATGTGGATTTGACAAGGCATGTCCCTTAATGAATACCACTAATACCTTTGTGCATCCTAGTACAGGGAAGAATTTCTTCTGTTATGGTTATGCAAACTGTACAAGTAAAAATATTATCTACATAGCAACATGTGTATCATGTTCAGCCTAATACGTAGGCAAAACTAATAGGATGTTCAAAGAACGCATTCTTCGATATCAATCAGATATCAAAAACAAAGTGAAAATGAATGGTCTATATAGCCACTTACGTGCAAACAAAGAAATTTCTTTTAAATTTATGGCCTTGTCTTGAGTTCATGAAACACCATGATGTGGTGACTTATTTAATCAAACTGAAATTGAAGAAGCCAAATGGATCATGAACTTGCGAGCTGATCTATCACCAGGACTAAGTGGTGTAGTCCCTTTAAACCCTATACTAAAAGGAAAAGGTTTAAAAAGAAGGAAATGAGATGAACAACTCCCCTAGTGGGTGTGTATGATTTGAAGTACTTGATTGGAAGTTACCTGCTCAGTTGTAATTGGCTCTCTGATGTTCTTAAATGGGTGTTTTATGCCTGGCTACTAAGGATTTGAAAAAGGTTTATACTGAAAGTGCTTATCCAGGTTTATTCCAAGCCAAAGTTTTAAATATTTTAATAAAGTTTTGCTTCGTTTTAATCTACATCAGCTTTGGTGGCAGACTTGTTTCTTTGCCTGCTTTTTACATTGATTGGTCTGCCTTTAGTGGTGCGACTTTCTTGTTTTTCAGCTTTTCGCTAGTGCTGTTTTATTAATTGTGTTAACTTAGCCCTTCTTCACTGCCACCGTAATGGATAAAGAATCTAAACAGGGATTTAAAAATTGTAAAACATGTGGGTATAAGATTATAGGACCTTCAATAATTTTGTATTGTTTGTCTGGGAGTATCTCACTTGGGCAGCAACTGTCCTTTCTTTAAGAACTTTAGTCTCCATATTCTTGCTGACAGGAAGAGCAAAGGTTGGTCCTTAAAGGTCTGCTTCACTCAGAAGTAGTAGCTACAAAGACCTCTTCCTCTCAGGATCCTGACAGATCTTCTCCAAATGCAAACCATTGAAAAAGAAGCGAGGCAGATGGAAGAATATTCTATCTCTGCTACGGAGAAACTGATCAACCAAAAGTGCCCAGGGTTTTCTCTTTCACCCAGACCTGGTCCTTTCCCTGCAGCCTTTATAGTCATTGTCTTCTAGTCTTCCTCCCTTCTTTGGCAGAAGTCATCCGGCATGATTTAGCTTAGAGAAAGGGGGCAAGCAGTTTGTCTTCTAAGCAAGAACTATCTAAACTGGTCCTTTTTAGACTTGCCTCAGTATATTCTTTTTTCTCTTATGTGTCCCTTAGGAGTCCCAACACCACATGGATTAGAAACAAATAATTGCCTTCAGGAAGGCACAATTGTGGTATGGTGTTATCTTGGCCCCCTGAGAGTACCCCACTGCATGCTGAAGTACTCAGTCCATGACCCCTAAACTTTTTCCACCAAGCCTTTTTTTTGGCACCAGTAACACTAATTGGCACTGATATTTGCACCTTGCCTTAACACAGACTGATGACTCTTCCTGCTCGTCAACACCCTGGGCACTTGTGATATCCTCAGCACAGTTCATGCCAATGCCAGAAGTCACTAATCTCTGAGAGCTCGGTGCCAATCTCGTATTGAAGTTGAAAACACTGATGGTACTTGCATCTGTGCGTTAGACATTTGTGGTCCCTGTACTAGAGGTCCATATCTTGACTGAGGCACTGGACTGTTCAGTGCCAACAGCCAAAGTTGGTATTGGTTTGTCGGTTCTGACTTGGATTCCTCTGCCTCCATTGGTCCTGGTCCCAAGTATTATGGTGGGTTTGACTGCTCAGAGGCACACAGAATCAGTCTGTTTAGAAGCACAGGTACTGGGTCTGCTGAGCCCCTCCAAGACATCATCAGTATTGGGGCCTTTTTCCAGTCTGTACATTTGCTTCCACAGGACAAGAGGACTTGTAGACCTAGTCTATTATGATCAGCGATGCCCTTTTCCCAGGAGAGTTTGGACAACTCTTGCCCCAGTCCCGCCTGGAAGATTGAGTGCAAGGGTAAAAAAACAAAGACTCCTCTTTAGAGTCCACTGCCTTGGGAAAAGATCTAGACGGCTTCTATTGTATTCCCTTCAAATGCACTACCTTTGGCATCATCTATAAAATGATGAGACAGAGAGGATCCTGGCCTGTAGACCCCACCTTCCCAAAAGCAGAGATCTTTCAGGAGGCGTACAAGGCCACTCCCCATGCAGAATTGGAAGTGTCTGCACTAGACAAGTAAATAGACATAGACTATTGTAAAACTGGGAAAGAATTAGATGTGGCTGAACAGATCCCAGGTAAACCAGACAGAGAGCTGCAGACTCCCCAAGGTCAAGCAGCACTGGAGCAAGAGACTTGTAGATTCCTTGGAGATTACTGAAACCTCTAATAAAGACATCCTGGAGGATACCCAGGCCATTCATCCATCGAACAGTGTGTCCAGAACGATGGACAGACTAGAGAAGCATGTGTATTGCATCCAGTACATTCTGTTATCAGCACCCTGAACTTCATGGGACACAGATTTCAGCGGGGTTTAGTAGAGGAAACTGCTGACACTATGAAGCAGTTGCCAATGAGTTACCTGAGGACACAGCTGGAGACCCAATTGGCAACAGTGAACACTGTCTCCTCAATGACCACACGTCTAATCCACAATGCCACAGATGGAGCAGCTAGGGTGGCTCGCTCAGACTTAGCAATGTGAAGGCAAGCCTGGCTGTGCCTTACAGATTTTGTAGATCGCTTTTATGTGGTATTAGTCAATGCCCCCTTTAATGGCACCATGTTTGATCATAAGTTAAAGAAAAGCTGTTCATCATGAGGAAGAGGGTAAAATGCTCACAGCTGTTGGGGTAAATTTTCCAGCCTGTCAAAGAACTTTCCAGAGGAATCAAATAAGTCTTAACAGTCCCAGAACAGACAACAGCAAAGCAGAAGTTTTGGGGATAGGAGAGACTTCCAGTCAAGCTGCTACCCAGGAAACAGAGGTGGTACTAACCTCCTGGGTTCTGAAGGATCTCTTCAGAGATTTTGCACATGTAAATTCTGGTGGACCCGCCTGACTGTTCTGCCCTGTAGGTAGTTGAGGGTTATCTTTCCCTACACTTTTCAACTTGGCTGACTATCACATCAGATAAGTGGCTAAGGGAAATTATATCCTGAAGCTATCTTATTCCTTTTTTGAAAGTGCCAGCAGACATGTAGTGCAATCTTCCAGCAGTTACACCCCCACAAAAAAAGAGCCAAGAAAGGAGGTCATGAATCTTCTTCTAAAGAGAACCACTCTGGAGGTTGCACCAGACCCAAAAGGATTCTACTCCAGGTTGTTCTTATTGCCCAAAAAGACAAAGGATACCAAACCCATTTTCAATTTAAGTATATTGAACTAATTTGTGAAATAGGACTCATTCTGAATGGTCTTGCTACAGTCTGTCCTGCTATGTCTCCAGGTAGGGGAGTATGTGTATGTGCTGTTTGGATCTTTAGAATGCCTGTATGCATACTTGCATATAAATATAGCAAAGGCATCAAAAAGATTCCTTCACTTCCTGCTTAGGAGCAAGTCATTGAGTTCTAGGCCCTGCGTTTTGGACTCACTAATAACCCCCCTCCTCAAAGATGTTATCCAAATGCATGGCTCTGGTCACAGCCCACATGCAACTTTTAGGAGTATATATATTTCATTATCTAAATGATTGGCACCTTGTAACCTCCACTATGGAGAATCTTCTTTTTGGAAAGCAGTACTTCCTCCAGCTCTGCCTGCCATTGGAACCACCGCAAAACGGCCAAATCATAATAGAATCTGAATGGAGATATGAAATCAGCAAGAAAAGGAGAGTAGTATTGATGGACCTGAATTCACCCTCATGTTTTGGTGAAAACCGTAACATGGTGGACCCTGGTTTTACAAAATCACACCAAGACAATGGTGATTTATATGGACTATATTTTATGTAGTGTGCATCATGAGGAAAGGTAGAAGGTTAAAAATATAAAAGACACCTGGGAGAACAAGGCCTAGGATAAAAAAGTATCAAATCCTTGGTGTATGCATTGATGCCAGAACTGGAGAAAGACGGTGCTAAATTTTCAGTTCCTGGTAACATTCCTGCAGGGTTAGGCAAGGCTTAAGGGAAAGATGATCCCCTGATGTAGAAGGAAGTAGGAGTCCACAAAAAACACAAAAATTGACAGAGCAAAAAAAAACTATAAAGATGGCAAAGTAGACTGTTGAGAATAAGAAATAAACTGTGTAGTGTTACTATTATACATGAAGAACAGAAATTCCAGATAAACAAAATACTTAGAAAGATTAACAGAGAAATTAAAGGAAAGACAAATACTTGTACATGAAAAACTGTCAAAGGTTTCAAAGGGAAATATGTATTCATTAACAGAACAGATTTATGAAAAATGTTACATGGATGAAGGAACTTTGGGCCACCTGGATAAAGAAGCGATAGAGAATGTACAAAAATATAAAGAATAAAATCCAGAGATTTTTGAAAGGTACTTAAAAAAAAAAAAAAAACACGGGCATGGGAAAGAAAAACAGATTCTAGTATGGTGTAGTATTTATGCAAAAAAAAATATATATATATATGTGTGTGTATATATATATATATATATATATATATATATATATATATATATATATATATATATATATATATATATATATATATATATATATATATATATATACACACACACACACACACACACACATTTGAATTAAAATATAGGTAACAACACCTGGATATAGAACTTTTGACAATACAAAAACGTAAGAAAACAGCGGGGGGGGGGTAGAAAATAAGATTAGTAAGGAAAGTGAAGTTATGAATTATCTGCAAGGTGAAGAATTAAGTGTGGAGAATCCAACACGGGCAGTGTCACAGCATGATGGAATTACAGGTCTCCAGATTAAGGAATAACAGGAGGAATGGGACATTTGAAGAAGATTAGCAGTGTAATGATGCTTTGGAGCCTTCTGTAGCAGACCTGTTTGAAAACCCAGTTGAAGTTACATAGCAACTAAAGGAGCAGTGAACAGTGACAACTCTGCAGGTAATGTTGCAGAGGGACAGGACAAAGGGTTCCTATAAGAAAGAGCAATATATGAAGCAGGGTGCATTTGATGAGTAGTGTTCCATAATGATTTTCTGGAACGTTCTGAAGATTACTCACAGGAACCAGAGAGCAAATAAGATGCTCTCAATCCAGAAAAAAATGATTTCAGGGAAGACCTGCTTAATTTAATAGAGATGGATAGACATATTAAGATAGATGAAAGCGGAAGATTACAGATAGAGACCCAAAAATGTTAGAAGATTGATAACCCAGTCATCAGGACTATTAAGAGAAATTCATGCACTATAACGCAAATAAATAGAATATATTGTTTTGCATTTAAACGAATAACAGATAATGTTACCACAAAAATACAGAGTAACAAAGGAAGCATCAAATAGGGAAAGCTATAAAACAAGTTAAGACAAGAAGTATCACTGTTAGAAAAGTATAGAGAAGGAAACAGATCATCAAAAATACATAAGACCTGATAAAATCAGCACGCAGTATCAAAAACAGATCAAGATTTATCATATACTATTGCCATAGTAAACTAAAAATATCAGTATAGGCAGAAAAAAAACTTGGAAGATATACAGATAAATGTAAAGGAAAAGTATAAAATAAGCAATGTATGGATGACCCAAAAATATTTTGCTGTGAGTTGGGAAACAAGGCAACAAGAGACACCACCTAAAAAGGAAGAAATAGGCACATTTTAGGTTCATAGGTTCATAGGTTCATACTAGGCTATCTGCCCTAGGGCATTTATAAGCCTAGCCAGAGTGTGTTTGGCTTTCGCCACCCATTTTAAATTAATTTTGCTATGCCCTTTTTCGAGGTTAATATACTGTGCCTCTGTCTAACAGTGACACAGAAGTGATACCGGGGGTAAACCTACGATCTCCCATCCACTCATCAAGATTCCCCTTGAAGAGAGTCAATGAGGGACTCTGCCTAACCTGGACTGGGATTTTATTCCAGAGTGAAGGGAGTCTCTGGGTTATGAATCTGTCCCTCCAGCATGTCCTATTTATTTCAGTGCTGAGGTTCAAGTCTCGAGCGCGTAGCTCGATGGGATTTGGATTTTCTGAGGTGCAGCATGTCCATTAATTCCGGGTTGGACATGGCTTTATACGTCAGGCACAGATCGCCTCTGAGCAGGCAGTATGCCACTGAGTAGAGCTGGAGTTTCTTTAACCGGGCAGCATATGGCATCTGTTTGAGCCCTTTGATCCTCTTGGTGAGGTACTTTTGGGGTCTTTCCAGTTGCTGCAGGTGTCTGGTAAGGTACATCCCAAAAGGGGCATTGTACTCAATTATGGGCCTGATGAGTAAAGAGGCACGATGACCTCCCCTGATCTAGATGTGAATCCCTTCATGTTTAGGTGGGCTATATAAAATGTTTTTCTAACCACTTTGGCCACGTGGTTGTCAAATGAGAGATTGTTATCAACTTGGGTCCCCAGGTCCCTAATTACTTCTTCTGTACTTAATGGATTACCACCTATGTGGTAATTTGTGGGCACTTTGTTTTTGCCAAAGGGGATGACTATACACTTTTTGGCGTTTAGCTTGAGGCCATGGCTCTGGCACCAGTTGCCTGTTTTTATGAGGCCCTTTTGGAGGATGCTTGTGTCGGCTGGAGAGTCGATTATGGCGCCCAGTTTGCAGTCATCTGCGAACTTGGTCAGCCACAGTCCTTCAGTGTTGGCCTGAAGAACTGTTTCTGAAGACCTTGTTGAACATAAAGATGCTGAATGGTTAAAAGAATTAAACAAACCGTAAGTTTCTAATATAGAGAATGTGAAATGGGAGGAAGTAACAGACAGAGAAATCGAGACAGAATTAAGAAAAACTCCTAAATGGAAAATTCCTGGCCCAGACGCCATACCTAACTGCTGGCTAAATGATTAACATAGATGTCCTTCTCTTCCCAATGTTGCAGTATTCATAACATGAGGGAGATCCCTGCCTAGGTGACCCAAGCATCCAGCCAGTATACCAAAGACTTAAGCTACTGCAAGGTATGTGCAACACTGCACATAGAACAGCTGACATCAGCAATAAAAGTGACATCTGCACGTACCATCCTCAGAACTTTTCTACCGCCAGTCTGAACAACGGCTTCTACCATTTGTCTGAGTGCAGAAAATTTCCACTCTTCAGTTAAGTGCCCCGATAGGGAAAACCTTTATTATGCTTTTGCTACTGCATGTTTTTTTAAAGGTTAATGTTTTCCTCGAAGGGCAAGTGCCATTGTGGAAGACGGATTCCACACACAGACAACCACGACCAGTGTCTTTTCTGTTTGAGTTCTGATCACTGTTATAAGGCCTGTGCCATCTGTCAGGTGTTCGTCCCTAAATTGCTTCATAGTTGTCTGTCTGCCTTTAAAATATATATCTTGAAAACCAGAGATTAAAGCATCTAGAGCTAGGCACGGAAGATACTCCATGTCTGTCAGGTGAGCCACTGAAGAAAAAGGTGAAAAAGATGAGGCCTGAATGTTGGGCTGCACCTCTGATCCCAGACATCCCTCTCAAGGCCGATGAAGACCCGGAGGTACAGTGGATATAAAATGTGTACAACACCCCTGTTAAAATGCCAGGTTTTTGTGATATAAAAAAGTGAGACCACAATAAATAATTTCAAAACTTTTCCCACCTTTAATGTGGCCTATAACCTGTACAATTCAATTGAAAAACAAACAAATCTTCCCAGCTTTCTTCCCAAGTTGCCAGGCACTCCATAAAGTGCAGTTATGATGCAGTTGAGGTGTCTGCAAGATGAATTTTACATGACTGCATAGTAAGATAATCATTTAATGAATATTAATTATAAAATGGGCGTGGAGGATGTTTCATCGGCCTGTTGTGATGTTTGAGAGGGTATTTAAGGAGAATTATGAAGTTATGTTGTGTATTCTGATGAAGTCCCGTCTTTGCAGGAACGAAAGTGCTAAGTACTTGTGTTTTTATTAAAGTTATTTCATCCAGTATCCCGCTCTGGTGCGATTTGTTGGATTGATATATTTTTCGTGCTGGGCCTAGTTTTTGTTTTTATGGGTGTCTGCAAGATCAGCAACATCTGGTTCTGTCCTCAGGAGATGCTCCTGGCTAAGACTGCAACCATTGCCTAAGGATTTCAAGGCAAAACTTACAGATGCACCTCTGGACAGCAATGCCCTATTTGGTTCTAATGTTGCAGTCCTGTTCAAATCCCTTCAAGAGAAAGGAAAGGAACTTCAGGAACATAAACATATTTTTGTTTTACCAGTTCCTAAATACCATAGGAACTACCCTTCTAGGCCTAGTTTTGAAATGAAGAAGACCCGTGCACCTTCCTAACAGCACAAGAAGGGCACACGCAGGCAAACGCCTCCTAGGTCTCAGCCATCCTCTACTCAAAAGGCCCCCCTTTTCAGACAAGCCAGGTAGTCTGTGACTATCTGGCAACCCTCTCAGAAATCCCTCTTTCCCAGTGCCTTTCTCGTTTCCTTTCAAAATGGACAAGCATTACTGCAGACAAATTGGTCATGTCTGTTGTCCAAGGAGGTTACTTCATGACTTGGAAAACCACTCCTCCCTTCACGGGGATTCCACAACCCCCAAAAGACCAGATTCATCTTTTCCCTCATGTCATGCAAGACTTAAAACCACAAGGAACTGTACAGGAGGTTTCCTCTTTGGAAACAGGAAAAGGGTTCTATTCCAGGATGTTTTTAGTCCCCAGGAAAGATGGTCCTTGGAAGATAATCTTAGACTTGTCTCAACTTGGTCACTTCCTCCAGGTCCCCATTTTGAGGATGCTCACCCTGCAAACTCCTCCTTGCTACCTCAAGCTTACTTGGTTTTCTTAGACATAAAAAATGCATACCTTCACACCCCCATCCACCCTTGATTCAAGAAATTCTTACATTTTTCTGCTGATTCCTCTCATTTTAAGTTCTGTGCTTTGCCCTTTGGACTCCCTACGGCTCCAGGGGTGTTCAAAAAGTGTCTGGCTCCTGTCATTACCTTCTGCAGACTCCAGGGAATTCTCATCTACCCTTACGTCGATGATCTGGTCATTCAAGCAGAACATCCAGACACTTTGCTGCAAAACCTTCAAACCATCATCTCTTTGCTCCCCAGTCTGGGGTTCACCATCAATTACAGCAAGTATTTCCTTTCTCCTTCTCAGGACCAGGTTTTCCTAGGTTGCAGGATAAGGACAGACCTTTTGATGGCATTCCTGCCTTTGCAAAAGGTGCAGTCACTGCAGACATACTTCCAATAGTTGCTTCCTCTGTCCTCGCTGACTGCCAGGGAATTCCTCAGGATGCTAGTGTTCATGGCTTTGGTTATACCAGTGCTGTCCCTAGCCAGACTGCATATGCAAAAGTTCCAGTGGTACCTGAAAACACTGTGTTCCCAGCATTCTTATCCACTAGAGTTTATTCTAATTCTTCCCTGCCTAAAGAAGGAATTGCTTTGGTGGATTCAACAAATTTCTCAGAATCCAGGACTTCCCCTTCAGCCACTTCCTCCAATTCAAAATTTCACAGATGCTTCAGATCTGGAGTGGGAAACACTTCTGGGGAACCTAAAGGTCTAAGGCCTGTGGTCTCCTTCCTTACGGAAGCAACACCTCAACATCAAAGAGATGAGGGCTCTGATCCTGGCCCTTCAAGCCTTCAAGTCATCTTTTCTACCAGGCCCCTTGAAGCTGTTCACAGACAACACCACAGTTCTCTGGTATGTGAACAAGCAGGGGAGAACAAAGTCTTAACCTACTCTGCAGATTAGCAATCCAAGCATGGGAGATTGCTGTTCAAGCAAAGGTAATTCTGACAGCTGTTTATATTCCCTCAGCTCAAAATGCTCAGGCAGACACACTGAGTAGATCCAAGACACAAGCCCACGAATGTATGATCCACAACAATGTTTCTAGACATTCTTCACTAGTGGGGTACACCTCAAATAGATCTCTTTGCCTCCCCTATGAACAAACAGCTTCCAAAGTTGTGTGCCACAGTCCCATACCCTCTGGTTTGAAAGGTGGACACCCCATTATTCTCATGGAAGGGGATGTTTCTCTACGCATCCCCCCTCTTCCCTAATTCAGAAAGTCCTGCTGAAGGTACAGAAGGACAAACCTAAAATCTTGTTGGTGACCCCCTTTTGGCCAAGACAGCATTGGTTCTCTTCTTCTTCTTCTGCAGTTAGCCAAGGGCAGTCATCACAAGTTAACTCATAGGATGAATCTACTCACACAAGACCAGAGATCTCTTATCCATGCACATGTAGTAACACTGAACCTGACTTTGTGGGTGATAGGCTTCTGATTCCTTTCAGGCACCTTTTTTTCTAAGGACGTGCTTCTAGTCCTGCAGGACGCCAGGAAACCTAATACTAGGAGATCCTACTTGTCCAAATGGAAGAGGTTCACCATGTGGTGTCTTAATAAGAGGCTATATCCATTTTCAGTGGATATTCCCCTAGTCCTTTCTTATTTGTGTGAGTTGCTCAAGGCTGGATTGGCTTATTCTTCAGTTAAAGCCCATTTCTCAGCCATTTCTGCATGTCTGGCTTTGTCTCCCCCCTTTGCTTCTGGACTAGTGGGTAAACTTTTCTTAAAAGGTGTCCTTTACATCAGACCTCTAAGAAAACCTGTTCCTCCTCCATGGGACCTACATTTTGTTCTGGAAAAACTGTCCCAGACTCCCTTTGAGCATTCTCCTTCAGCTTCCCTAAAATTCTGCACTTGGAAAACTGTTTTTACTGGTAGCCATTGCTTCTGCTAGGCGAGTTTGAGAACTCCAATCTTTAATGGCTTCACAACCCTTTCTGAATTTTCACAAGGATAGGGTGCCCCTTCGTACCAACCCTTGCTTCATGCCTAAAGTGGTTAATGACTTGTCCCTCAATCAATCTATCCACTTAACCACCTTTTCCCTTCACCTTAAAACTCCAGTTGAAGGGTGCTGCACACCTTGGATGTACACAGGCAACTCGGATTCTATTTGGATAAGACAAAGTCCATTAAAAAGTCTAAGCAATTGTTTGTTTCCTTTCACCCCAGGGTGCTGGGAAAACCTGTCTCTGTACAGAATATTTCATCTTAGATCTCTAGAGCAATTTCCTTTTGCTTTGTCTCTCAATGGAAAACTCTTCCTTCCTCTGTTAAAGCCCACTCCAGGAGAGTGATGGCTTCCTCTGAAGCCTTCTTTAAAGACCTGGGCACTGCTTCTATCCTGAAAGCAGCCATTTGGTCTTCTGTCCGTACATTTACAAAACACTACAAGCTGAATTCTGTCTCCAGATCCAGAGCAGGATTTGCTAGGCATTTCTGCATGGCTTTACGGAGACCTGTTGTGCTCCTACCCCCCTTCTCACTCATGAGCTTTGGTATTCTCCCTCGTGTTATGAATACTGCAACATGGGAATAGAAGAACAAAACTTAAGAAGATTAAAACCTAATATTGAAAACCGCCTTGACATCTAGGAATGAAGTCCAGGCTATAAACCAGTTCCTATTCTAATTAAAGATTTTGGGTGATTGGCTCCAAAAAGTATTGGATCAGTTAGACAGGAAAACAAGTAAAATGCTTCCCGCTTTTCAAATGATAAATAAAAATTTGTGCATAGCAAGATTATATATTCCCTGCTCTGAAGGATGTATGGGGCCCCCTTGAAATTGGTTGCATGTGTATCTGCTGACCTCACTGGGTATGAAATAATGAAAGTTTTAAAACATGGGGAAAAAAAGTCTAAGGTGACATCCTGACTTAGTTTAGCAGAAGCATTTTGGTGTGAAGTAGGAACAGAAATCAAACCAACAAAAATCAGACAGCAACTGAATGTGCCAAAAACAAAAGAAAGAAATATAAAGAAAAGGATCAGATGAGAAGGAAAGAAAATTGGAAAATCCATAAATATCGTGGGAAGTACAGAGATCTCCTGGAAAAACCTCATGTTGACCAAGATTTGACACACGAATGGTTAAGGAAAGGTGAACTGAACAGAAAGATGAAAGGCTAATAATGGCAGTCCAAGATAGTGGCCTACATTTACCGGTTTTGTTCCCAAAATATTCCAGCAAGGGGGATATCTGATTCATTGTTTAGATTTTCATAGATAGCACTTTTTTTTTTATCTTAGTACAAAGGATTTTGGAAAAGATTAATGATGACTTGTGTCCTATTCTCTAGGCAGGAAAGGGCATAAGATTTCCAACATCACTATGTCTAAGTGGTTATTGAATTGTTTTCTATATTGCTACACTTCTGCAGGTACACCTTTGGCCATAATACCAAAAGTGCAGTCTGTTAGCACTCAGGTCACTTCTATTATTTTCTTACATAACTTTCCATCAAAGGAAATCACAGCACTTGCTTTGTTATCCTTGCATACTTTTGACAAACATAGTTTGAGTATTCTGTCTAGGGCTCAGGCCTGCTTCAGACTGAACATTCAAAAGGTTTGCTAGTGTAGAATGCCAGAAGTTAGCAGGGGATTCTCTCCATTGGTTTTCTAGTGTCTGGACAGGACCAGAGAAATACTCAAGTCATATAGTTACGAGAGTGTTAGATTTATCTGGTCTCTGTCCAAATACTGAAGTGACCCACTTGTCTTTCCTCCTCCCACATAGTCATCACATGAAGGACCTGTAGAGAAGCTGTATTTTTTTTTTTTTGCTTTTCTTACTAGATTACATGTTTATATGGTTCCCAATATTGTCTTATAGTGGGCTTTTTTTTAGTCTTTTACTTGATCTGTTGAGTTTGTGTAGTAGATGGGATTTATGGTGTAGAGGAGGAATTTGAGCCTATGAGGAGTTTGTAGCTGGGTAGGATAGTGATGGAGGCAACTAGTCTACTGGTTTTCCAGTTTCCTGAGAAATATCAGATAAATCCAGCATTCTGCTAAGTACATAACATGTGATGTTGTCCTATCTTGCCTTCATTCTTCACTGGTTGGGTTCAGAACCGATGCTCGGTTCTGACTCGGCCATTTACAAAAGCTAAAGGTCTTCCACTGGCTCGTGGCTGTATCCCTTTCCCATCATGCTCCAGTAAAGCTCCCCAGATCTTGTTTGCCGCTAAACAGATCGGGTGCTTCCGTTTTGGCTCTGGATAAGTTGAAGAATGTTTTCTTCTCATATTGATATAGCTGCTGTTTTTGGCTGTTATTTAGTTAGCGATTAGTGTTTAAGTAGTTTTCTGTTAGTTTAAGAGAGTTCGCTTTTATGCTTTGGTTCTGGACATCATTTTTTCCTTTTTCAGGCCTGTGTTACTCTCTATCCCGGCTTAATTTTTAGTGTTCAAACCTTTTTTATACACTTATTTAAATTAGAGAGTGTTATTAAGAAAATTGTTGTTCCTGTTGCTGCTTCCTAACTATAACCAGCAGCTCCTTTAAGTTAGACAGCTGCCATTACCCATTTAAGTTAGAGGACCATCTTTCTTCCTTCCCCCTCCCTTTTGAGCTAGCCAGCCTCATTTCAGTCAGAGAACTGCCACCCCTTCCCTTTCTTCTTGTTAAATATATATATATATATATATATATATATATATATATATATATGGTCCCATTCACGTTGTCAAACTTTTACAAGTTCGAATGTCATATGGTCGAAACCATATGTTTAAACTTGTAAAAAACTTTGAATGTTGCAATGGAGATCTCTGTAAGGGAAGCTTTCCCTTTCCTGCAGTGTAGTGTGATCTCGGAGTTTTTATATTTAAGTAGCAGGGGGTGCATGGGGGCTTGCAATCCTGCTTACAACCTTCAGGTAAGTTTTTTTTTTTAATAAGTTCGAACATATGGTGTCGACCATATGGTGGTTGAACTTTCAAAAGTTCGACAACGTGATATAGACCCATATATATATATATATATATATATATATATATATATATATATATATATATATATATATATCTTTTTCTTCTTCTGGAAGGACCTATTGGATTTTGTTTGGAACCTACGTCCAAGTGTGAGCCCTATCTTTTCTGACTATATCTGTTCCTTATCTATGATTAGGAAATAGAGCACCAAACTCAATCTGAGGCAGTAGGAATGGAGTAGGGCATTACGGGTAGAGGGAGGAGCTTGAGAGTTGGATCCAAAGTCTGACATATGCAGCCGAGTCGGATCCAAAGATCGGATCCATAACCCATAAGTGAGGAAGAATGAAAATGGACAACATAGATGCCTAGTTATAATGCATACATAACTTATAATTTTCTGATTCTGTATAAGCCCACTGTTTGCGCTAGGCTGCTGTCCACGCACCAGCAGTTGGCAGTGCCCTGTGTAGATGCAATCACCACTGTCAAGTTAAAATTTCTCTTAGAATAACTATCTCTGCAATCTTCCTCAGCCCCCTTCTGCTCTAGGAGCATCTGAGTTGTGCATAGAGCAGTATCGCTGTGTTGGATAGCTGCAATTCACACTGGGTGTAGCACCAGGTCTTCGTCCATGTGCTGTCATCCCAGTCCAACTTAAATCTCCCCGGTTTAACCCATATTAAGACACCTGAAACCGTGGATAGACAGTGTCCTACTATCTTGGTGGCCAGCCTGGTGGACATGGGCATCCTGAGGCAATGTAGCAGTTGTCTAATGTATACTGACAACCACTTAATCTTGAAACAAACAGTGTGTGAGAGATGTAGTTACACTGTGAAAATTGAGACACGACTCTCGCATACTGACAAAATGACTAAGGTGTCCGCACATGCAAATCATTTCCCTATCCTAATAATGTCTTGACACACAAACCCACATATGCAGAGGTACTCACAAGTAACTTACCAACTCCTCGGAGGCCTTCAGTACACTGCCCTCAGAAACCCCAAGCTAACAAAACCAAGTAAACACCAACCACTTCACATAAAAATACACATCACAGTGTCTTCACAGGCAAGACCCTAAGGCAAAATACCACACATTCAAACATCTTGGTCTTATGGGACTCCATTGTGAGACACACTGACACCCTTCTCAACAAGCTGGATAAAGAGAAGGTTACAGTTCATTGCTGGCAGGGGCCTGAATTTGCCAGATCATGCAGGCACTCAGGTCACTCAACCACAAGTACCAGTAGGACGCATTCATAGCCCATGAGCATGTGAATGACTTGAGATGTACCTCCCTGGTCTATATGAAGAGAGCTACGATGGACCTCCCTGGATAAGCGTTGCAGGCTGGTATGAGGCTTGCATTGAGCAGCATTCTACCCTTACCAAGAATGATACTACAATGCAAACAAATAATGAATGACTTCAGTAATTGGCTTAGCTACTGGTGTCATTCCGAGGAGATCCAGTATTTGTCATCCTGGGATAATGTGATCAAAAGACTATGCTGCTTTGACAGAGATAGTCTCCACTTGTCGCCACTAGGCTTTCTAATACTGGCCAAAGCATTAGCCTTCCCCATAGTACCTTTTTTTAGAAAGTGCCAAACCAACAGACCTACCAACAAATTCTTCTAACGCCAAGTTGAAGGTACTACTGCTCAGTTCTAGGAGTCTAAGCAGTAAACTGCACCTCCTGGAAGCCCTCATCACCTTGGAGAATGCTGATGTCTGTTTAGTTACAGGGACATGATTCAAGGCTACAGAAAGCACCCCAGCAGTGCAAGGCTGCAGTGCCTATCACGCATTCACACCACCTTCTGAAAAAGAAAAAAAAATAAATAAAAGGAAGAGGTGTTTCCATTTACATAAAAATTACACTTCTACATTGGTCAGACAGGAGGACTTGCTTCATCTACTCCATTTCCAGATTGCCAAAGGCAAAATCCTGCACCATATCATTGCTAACAACAGGTCCCCAGCCATGAACCATGGAAACCACTCAGCATACCTGAAGTTACTCGAATCACTTACCATTCAGCCCAACACACTACTCATGGGCAACTTTAAATATCCCTTCATAAACTGGGAAACATATACAATCACTAACGTGCAGGCTCAGAGATTCCTGGATTTTATCAATGCAAATGCTCTGGAACAGCTAGTCTGCACTTTTACTAGGGGCTGTAATATACTTGATACAGTACTTACAAACATGAGGAGCATTGCACCACCCATCATAATATTCTCATTGGTAAGGTTGGACCATAAATTGGTCTCCTTTAAAATAAATGTTATGGTAGAACCTCCATCAAATCACTAAAGAATTTTTCCAAGGCAGGTTATGTTCTATTAAGCGATAGCATAGGTAATTTTAAAGCCCCCCCCAATTCCACAAACACGGACACCTATGCACTGGTATACACGAATGCCCTGTACATCCACTTACACAACTGCATAGAAACTTGTCAAGTCTTGAGAAGCTAAATACAACATTAAAGTAGCCTCCCAAGCAAGGGATAACAAAGGCATTTTTAGTTATGTTCGAAATCTTAAGAGAAACACTCAACAATGTGCTGAGATGATTGTAGATGGCACTATCTGTACCCATCCAGAAGAAATAACAGCTACTTGATGATAAATTCAGCTCAAATTTCACTCTTTCTTCACCTGTGATCACTCCCATGAAATCTCCCCTACCATTTCTTTGCCAGTTATCACAAAAGAACAGGTCATCATTGTACTCTGTAAATCTAGAAACATGGCATCAATGGACCCTCATGGAATCCCAGGGTGCCTGTTAAGTAGCTTGAAACATGTCCTAGCAGACCCTCTCTAACCACAGTATCCGGACATGCTTTGTCCCAGTAGAGTGAAAGACTGCAACAGTCATTCCTTTGCACAATGATGCCTTTTATTTTCTTTGGACAGGATTGTTCCTGTATGTTTTTCCATCGATATTCAGGGTACTAATGAAGATTCAGAAAGAATCAACAAAGGTCATTGTGGTGACTCATTTCTGACCCAGGCTACAGTGGTTCTCTTCATTTGGAATTGGCCAGGGGCAGTTACCACAAACTTCCTCAAAGATTGGATATACCCACACAAGAACAGGTGGTGGGTGATACATCCTGACCCCATACAGATACAGCTGACTACCTGGACGATAGGGGCTTACTTCATTTTGGCACCTGTGTACTGAAGACATGCAACAGGTACTACTGGAGAAAGAAAGCCTGTTACTAGAAAATCATGTATAAGCAAATGGAAAAGGTTTTCTAGTTAGTGCCAACAAAATTACCAGTACCCATTCAGGGCTAGTATTTCTCTGTTTTTGCAGTTTTTTATGAGTTACTGTCCTATAGCCAGTCTTACTCCTCTGTCACGGTTAATTTGTCAGCCATTTCAGCATGTATGCTCATGTTTCCCCCTATTTCACTGCATTTTCTTGTGAAATTTTTTTGAAAGGAGTGCTGCATAAGAGACCTACAAGACAACTAGTGTCTCCTCCTTTGGATATTAACTTTGTGTTAGAGAAGCGTAATGACAGTTGCTTCATTTGAACAAGCTTATCTTGCTGACTTGAGGTTCTTAACATTGAAATAGTTTTACTGATTGCTCTGAACTCTGCAAGAGAAGAATCTGAGTTTCAAGCTCTTAGGTTGGGTCAGCCTTTTCTCTTTTTTCACAGAGGCAGGGTTTCTTTTAGAACTAATCATTCTTTTATGCCTAACGTTATATCCAAGTTTACTTTAAGCCATACTATCCATCTCCCTGTGTTCTTTCCTGAGCCAAAAAATGAGGGAGAAAAGATACTTCATGCCTTGGATATGCACAGGTACTCCCGTGACAGAAAAAAATTATTTCAAAACTTCTGATCAGTTGTTCATTTTTTGTGAAGGTAAGAAGAAGAGACAACCAGTGTCAGAGCAGACTATTTCTAAGTGGTTGTGTCAGGCTATTTACTTTTTGTAGTTCTCACCAGGCCAGAACTGTTCCAGACTGGGTCAAGGGTCATAAGTTCTTAGGATGTTACTAGGTTAACAACCACTAGGGCTCTTACAAGCCTAGCTGCACACACCAAACCATTTGGGTCCCAAGTATCATACAATGGCACATGCTAGTAGCCAATTAGCTAAGGATTTGTGGTGGGGGGGTGTTTGGGTAATATTTTTCTTATTGACTGCCTCTGTCCATAAGGGACATGGAGGACAGACCAGGGGTAAATTTAATTTCCCATCCAATTGTCAAAAGGCATTCACTACCAGTGCCTTGGTTTCAACTGGCTGTTTCGAAAGGGTTGGACTCATACAAGTATTTTAGAAGCATCATCTTGGTCCCCTGTACATATTTTTACAAAGGAATGCAAACTAGATTCTTTTTTCCAGGTGTAGGTCAGGCTTTGTTAAGACAATTCTCCAGGGGCTCCTGGACCCATCCCCTTCAACCTCCACCTCCCAGATTTTGTAAGTTATGGTAATCTACACATATAGTTTAAGCTACTACAGCAGTGATTAACGTGAAGAACATAGTACAGTTTTGTAAGTAAATTTAACGTAACAGTAAATCTTCCATTGGTCACTGCTGCAGTACCTTCTCCCTCCCTCAACCCCCCTTGTTTTTGGTGGGTTCTTATGCCAGGGTGTGAACATATGATTTTGCTTTTTCCAGCAATGTCCTGTTAGGACTTAGCCTACCTCACTCAGTTGGCATAATAGCTCTGAAGGGCTTGGCGCCTAAACCTGTTTGTTAGGCAGCTTAGCTTAAGCTGTCTTTCTGGTTTCATGGAAGGTGCCATGAAGCTTTGGAAGCTGTCCGGCTGTTACATTCTATGCAAGCTATAACAAATATGGCTTGAGGTACTGGAGGGTCATTCAAACATCTGTTGTGGTAAGTTTATGTACACAACTGTACTTTATGCACAGTGTGAAGAACTGTGTCAAATGCCAGCTTGTCTTCCCAGCCATCTGTAGAAGGAAGTGTGGGAAGTTTGAGAGCTGACATTACTGTTGGGAAGATGTTGATTTTTGAGGGTTGCCAGCACAGGAACAGGTTGGAGAAGATCTTGTGTGATTCCCATACTAGAGCCAGATTAAACACTGAAAAGTAATAGATCAGAAGGTCAAGCATCTGTCTTAAACTCCGTTCACAAGAATTTTTGTGTAAGACTATCTTCAGTTTCATGTGCTACCCATTCATTTTGATTTCTGAGGAAATAACTCATGCCTATTATTGGCTGATAATGAAAGAAGCAGGAAAGATGCACACAAACAGCTATCCTGGTGGTTGCAACATGAGGTACCACAGCCAGTACTCCATCCTCTTTTAGAATATTTGACACTTTCTTTGCTTCCAAACGATTTATGTATGAATGTTTTAAGTTCCCCAATAAAGACTTGGTGGTTAAACTGTGATCTGAGACTTGGCTGCTCTCACCCTTCCCACTGAATTCAAGAATGCTTGCTTTCAGTAGTAGAGGAGACCCCCTTTGCCAGGCTGAGCTGTGTGGGACTTCACATAATAGATATGAGCACACTGTTTAACATATGATGGGACTTGTTTTGTGTGGTGGGAGAGTGATGTTTGGCAACTATACAAGACTTTACATAGCCCTCCAAGTACCCAGTGCTATCTTTGGCATGTACTCCCTTGGGTATTGGGGGTCTTCATGTTCAATTTCCATCTGCTTTTCTCTCATTGCCTTGGGCATCAGGTGAGAGCAGACTGCCTCGCTCATATTGGGATAGTAGACTATCCTCCCTTAAGCTGTAAATTTTGAGGATAGTGGGGCCTTTGTTTCTAAAACAGACAAAGGTAATGAGACTTCCCCCTCCCTGACTTACCTGTTCCTGATGTACCTTTGTTTTTGGGTGAGATGCTGACATTTATTGGGCCTTCTTTGAATTGCTCTTTAGTTTTCTGCCCCCTCCTTAAAACAGCTTGACCTAGTGTTTAAGGAGGAAGTATGGTAAACCATTGGATCCAGTGCTGTCTGTTTTCATCCAATTCAACACATGGGTTGTCTGTTCTCATCAGATCTGACCTCAGCATCATTTCTGAAGCTTCACGGACCCAGGGCTCTGACTTCCTCCCTACCCATAATTTCCTCCACTCCACTTTAGTACCTCAGTTCTCGTTTGTTGCTTGAAACAATTAGAAGTGTTCTGTGAGGGCTCTGTTAAGCTTATTCTTTTAATGCAATAACTTTTTTCTCTGCATCTCCTGTCCTGCGGAGAGACTTGTCTGCCCACTGTGAAATATTTTGCTTTTTCCTTTTTTTTTTTTAGTGAAAAATGTAAATGTGTATTTGTACGTATACACACACACACATATATGTGTGTGTGTGTGTGTGTGTGTGTGTGTGTGTGTGTGTGTGTGTGTGTGTATATATATATATATATATATATATATATATATGTATGTATATGTATAAAAAGCCTTTTTGTTTTTAGAGAGTAGCTGTTAGGGGTTCCTAGTTAGCTGTAGTGTAGTGTGTGTGCTTGTTCTTTGATTTGTGATCTAGAAATAGGGTATAGTTAGACACTTTATTTCAAATTTCTGTGGGGTACCCTTTCTACATAGTAAAATACTGGGCTTTGATTGTGCAAACTCGTTGTGTTGTTGTTTTCTTTCTTCTCCAATTTGTTAGACAGTCAAAGATTTCAAAAGTGTGCTGTTTGCGGCCACAAAATCCCTCTTCAAGACTCACATTCACCACATTCACTGTATGTATACTGTTTGGGCACTGCCCATCTCGAAACTGATTGTGAAGTCTTTGCCTCTTTTGGCACTGGGACTTTCCATATGCAAAGTCAAGGGTCTTCTCACTCTACGGACAAAGTCATCCCTTGCAGCTGGTGGTATTTCATCCACTGCTGCCTCGCCAACCAACAAGCAAGACAAACCAAAAGCCAAGGACAAAGACAGAATAATCTGACAAAGAAAGACTAGCAAAAGAGACCGTTAAAAAGGAAAGGTCAGAAAAGACTAGGAAACGGTCTTCAGACCCTGTGGTATTGGTGTGTCTTGGTCCAAAGACACCTAGAAAGTTCAATCCGTCAGTTTCTCAGGTCCGACCATTTTATCCATGGCCTGTTTTCTTCCCAGACCCTGTGATCCCCTAGGCTTCCTTTGCCAATCTTAAGGAAAAAAGATACTTAAGACCACCTTTGTGACATCTTTTGTTGGTCATCCAGGAGCCTAATTGAACAAGACATTGACAAAATGATGACATTTCTGTGAACGTAGATCCAACTTTGAGTTCTCTTGGTGCCGTCTCCTGTGAATGCACCGAATACCATCCTTCTCTGATCCCGGTCTGCCCTTTGGAACTGACTACCCTGAATTCTAACTGTCCCTGGGCACCTTCATCCTGTGACTTCACTCCGACTGCGTCTCTTCTGTTTTGACTCTAATGCGCACCGATCAGAAAGGGACTTGGGCCATAGTATCAGTGCCAGGGATCAGGGGGATGAGTCGACAATGAAATTTTTGGAGCTGTCTCTCCCCTCAGAGCCTCTGCTCATGACAGCTTGGATCCAAGATTGGCATTGGAGCTGAGACCAGCTGATCCTTTGAGATCTCCCTCTTCAGACAAGAGAAGACCTCCTTCAGGGCTAATTGCAACTTTGGCCTTTGAGGCTTTTAAGAGGGTTTTGGCTATACCAAAAGCAGAGGTGCTACCACCCAGCTTGCTTCCACCCCAAAGCTCAACTGGATTCCGCTTCTGCTTCCCATCTTTCTGTCCAGCAGGGATATTCTGTTCCGCAGGCTTCTGAGACTGCTTACTACATTAGATCCCAGTCTGATTCTGATCTATCTGTTCACCCACCAGTACATGTTCACAGGAAACAGACATGCAAACAGAAGCACATACACATAAACTCATCACCAGAGTCTTTCATGGAAGACATGGATTTGGATGAGGATGAAGGCTCACTAGATTCTCCTCTGAGGATATCGTCTTCAGTGAGATCTTTGAATTGATGAAACAGCTTTGGGGGATGGACCACTGAGAACCCTTCTCCGGACAAGACCGTTTTCTTGGAAACCTTCAGTTCTGACTCAACTTCATCCTGGGAAGTACTACCCATTGATCCCCTTATTGATCTCCTGGTTCAGTGGGCATGGAAGGATGTGGTGGAACCAATACCTAACAAAACAGAATCTTGGCAGCTCCCAAAAACAGGAAGCACTGGAGCAAAGGCCTACCAGTAGATACCATGGTGGTTGCAGCAACCACAAGGAGTGAAGTATCTGAAGAAGGTTTTCTGTCCATCCCCCTAACAGAGTCTGTGGCTTTGGACAGGTTTGGAAAATGGATGTACACTTAAGCAGCCTTTGCCCTCCGAGCTCTGAACTGCTTAGCTCATGTCACAGAATTCCAGAGGGACTTGACCAAAGAGATATCTGAGTCTTTCTTGGGTATTTTGCCTGTGAATGTTTAGAAGATTGTGGACACCCAGCTCTTTACTCTCCAATTTTTTTCATTGAACGTAACCATGTGACGCTATCTAATTTGGTGGATGGTATGGCAAGAGCAGCAAGCAACCTTCTTCACCATGTACCATCATGCCTTGATGCACCTTCGTGATTTTGTGGAAGGTCTTAACATGTCCTTCATAAATGCCTTGTTTGATGGTTCCACTCTTTTTGAACTTAAGGGAAAGGACACATTAACCCAGAGCCAACAAAGCAGTAAAACTCTCTGCAGTGGGAATACATTTTTCCACCCCACAGCGCACCTTCTCTAGGAACTGAAGGTGTGGAAAGAAGATGTGGTTCTACAAATCACAGAGATTTTATCAGGACACTCCTGGTGGCAGACCTTCTCATGGCAGAGAAGGTAAGTCTAATGGACGTCGCCCGAGGGGCAGAGGCAGACTGCACAGACAAGGCTTTTGGGGTCCCTTTACCAAAAAGTCCTACTGCCACTTCTGAAAGGTTGCCTGGCTACTGCACTCTGAAGGCAGTTGGGGAGCACTTATCCGTCACTCACAAACTTGGCAAAACATAACAGTAGATTCCTTGGTGCTGAATATAATTTCCAGGGGCTACTCAATTCCATTTTTATTTCCCCCACTAAAAAGAAGACAGAAGTTTCCCCTGTTCCACCCAGTTAATGGGAAATTGCAGTATCAGCAATTTCCAAGCTGCTAGAAAACAGTCATTCAGCCAGTCCCCAAAGACCAGTTAGTCAGGAGTCCAATCAAGGTTCTTTTTAGTACCCAAGCAGACAGGGATCTCAGACCGATTCTAGATCTGAGTCATTTAAGTTTGTAAAACAGACAAAATTCTGGATGGTCATGATTCAGTCCATGTTGCTTCTTCTGAGGAAGGGTAATTGGATGTGCTCCATAGAGCTCCAGGACGCATGCTGTCATATAAAGATAGAAAAGCATTCCAGGACATTTCTTCATTTCTGGCTGGGAGCCGGTCATTACTGTTTCATTGCTGCCCTTCTGTCTCACCACAGCTCCCAGGGTGTTTACCAAGGTAATGGCAGTAATTGCAGAACATCTAAGTCTGCTAGGGATCCAAGTTTTCCCCACATCTTGACAATTGGCTTCTCCCTGCTGCCTCCAAGCTTCTGCTGTTAAGTCATCTGGACCTTCTGCTCCACTTAATGCAAAACCTAAGAATCGCAATAAATGTACCCAAGAGCCACCTGGACTTGACACAAAAATAAATTGAATTTGATGCCACCTGGACTTCATGTTACAAATTGCGTAACTGCCGTACTTCAGAGTGCTGCTCCTGCTCCTGGCAGCTATGCAGGTACTTCAGTATCCTTCACCCTCAGCAAGGTTAATTCTTTGAGTTTTTGGTCTAATGACCTCCACAGTCTTATTGGTTTCAGTAGCCAGGTTCTATGTGAGAGCACTCCAAAGGACTCCTTCTATGTAGTGGTCTCAAAAACTTTCACCCATTCCATACCAGAATTCATGTGCAGAATACAAAGTATGCAAAATATGCAAAGATCATATCAGCTGGTGGATAAAATCTCCGTCAGTGACAGAAGGTCATCCTTTTCACACAGACCCACCTTTGGCTCTCATAACCACAGATGCCTCCCTTGTATGTCGGGAGAGGCATTTCAGGGGAGAATGGTTGGTCACTTCTAGAGGCCATTCTTCACATCAACATCTTGGAGATGAGAGCAGTCGTCCTACCATTGCAGGCATTTTAGGATGTTCTCTTTGGGTGTGTGATTTTCACACAGAGAACATGGTTGTTCTCTGTTTCCTATCAACAAACAAGGAGGAAATTGTTCATACTCTGTTTGCCAGGAAGTCATGAGAGTATGTCAGTGGGTGATGTCTTCACATCGATTTCTGATAGCATTGCACATCCCAGAGATGTCCAGTGTATTAGTGGACAAGTTGAGCAGAAGTATCTTAAAGCCTCAGAAGTAGTCCCTTAGTCCATCAGTGGCAGCTTTGATTTTCTGTTGCGAGGGCCAACCTGTCTGCAACATCTTTCCTACTTGAACAAGAAGTTCAGCAAATAGTTTGCCCTGATCCCTCCACAGGGACAGTTACAGAGGACGCTGCAGTCCACAATTCGTCCCCTGGTCTCTGTTATGCATTCTCCCTGTTGCCCTTAATGAACAAATTCATTCAGAAAGTAAGAAGATGCAAGACCAGAGTGATTCTTATTGCTTCTTTCTGCCCCGACAAACATGGTTCTCTTTCCTCTGTATTCTAGTACATTCTCCATGGATGTTGGATCAGTATCCAAATCTCTTGACTCATCCAGACAGATTGGCTGCACCAGACTAGAAACATATGAAACTAACCTCTTTTCTCCTTCATTTCTGACTTTGGCCAGAAAGCCCAGGCTTCCAGCATTGGTTGATGTCCTTCCATATCATTGTTGCAGTATTCTTAATTAAAGAGATTCCCTGCTAGTGTCCAACCAGTATACCAAAGCCTTAGGATTTTATAGACATTGTATTTCATGTGTGTGCTCCCTGCTCAAGGCATAGGGCATAAAGGGGACATATGGACATGATGTGCCTCAGAACTTCTTACTTCTTTTGCCACCAGTCCAAACGCCATCATTTATCATCGGTCTGAACACGCCTTCCTCTGTGCTGATTACCAAGCCATGTTTCAGATAAGTGCCCAGTTGGGGTTTCTTCTTATGTTTTCTTATTTCTTTAGTTGTGAATTTACATGTCATCCAGTTAGGGAAAATGTCATTGTGGGAGGCAAATTCCCCATAAGGATGGTCATGAGCAGTGTCTGTTTTGGTGCTTCTCCCAACTATACGAAGTGTTCTATTTACAATGAATTTTCCCTAAGACCATACATAGTAATCTGTCCTCCTTGTCTGTTTACCTGAAAAAATAATGTTTTGTTGGCACATAGTGCTATGGCTGAATATTCCTGTCCCAAAGGTCAGCTGCCTGACATGAAAAAGGGATCAAAAGAGTTCGACCTGATTTTACTGATGTCCTGCCTCCCCTAGGTGTCTGTCCTGAGGCTGGTGAAAGCCCCAAGGGTCACTTGGCTGTTCCATTGGATTCCTTTGCTGCAACCATATCAGAGGCTGGTATGGATCCGTCTTGTCACACTTCCTTAGAGGCTCTGCAGATGTCCATTCAGGATGATGAGGGAGATCTTGACCTGATTGTTTCAGGGGGACCTAGGGGATTCGGCAGATGCTTGTTCTGGAGGAGATTCTTTCTATGTTAGCTGAATCTATTCAAGGGTCTGAACCTCCTAGGGTGTTTAGGGCAGACATCCCTGAAAAGAAAAAACAAAAAAGAAAAAACAAGCATGTTTCCCCTGCTCCTAAGAATCCCTACCATGAATGGCAGGATTTTACTCAGGGGTTACTTAATGCACTAATGGGCTTGAAGCCTCCCCAATGAGTTTCTGTCCCTGCTCCCCCTTGGTCATTTATCTCACTCGAGAGGCTCAAAGAGCAGGACTCCACTGAAGAGGAATTGGATTCTGGAGAAGAATCTGTAGCATATTCTTCTCAGGTTCCTTCTCATTGGATTATGGCTCTGAGGAGGAAGAGTCTATTAGCCCAGACTCTCCCTTTGAAGAACTCTCTATTGGGGATACTATCCCTTGTATGATGGAATTCTTTAAATGGGACTGTTCACAGGTTTCTGACATTCAGAAGAGGTATTATGAGCTTCTTCAGGTAGAGTCCACTAAGCCCTCTGCTGTCCCTCCTGTCTTGGCTGCCCTTTTAGATACTTTTTCAGAAGCTTTTGTGATTTTCAACCTCCAGTCCCTAAAAAAACGGATGGATTTTACAAGGTGTCTGAAGAGTGTAAATTTATTTACAGATGTCCTTCTGCTGACCCCTCTATAGTGTCTGTCTCTTCTGACAAACCTTCTAAGCTTTTGCCTTTTACTAAACTGCTTCCCTCAGACAAGAACAGCAGGGCCATGGAACGACTGGGCAAGAAGGTATATACTGCTGTCACCTTGGCCTTTTGAGCTATTGAGATCCATATAACTAGGTATGATTTAGCCCTTCTTTCTCAGGCTATCCTGACTTTCCTGATTCTGAAGGGAAGGCTTTAGCCCTCTCTTTACAAGGCTCTATTTCTCATGTAGCCTGCTACTCTGTTAAATGTAGTTATGGTGCAGTTGATGCTTCCTCCAGAGCTGCTGCTTTTGGTTCTGTTTTGAGACGTTACTCTTGGCTTCATCTCCGGCCTTTGCCTGATGATATTAAGGCTAAACTGTTGGATGCTCCTTTTGATAATAAGAACCTGTTTGGTTCTGCAGCTGCTAAGCTTTTTAAGTCTCTGCAACATAAGGGTAAAGCTGTGCGGGAATTGAATATTTTTGTTTCTCTTCTTCCTAAGTTCCAGAGGAATTGTCCTAAACCTGTTTTTCTTCGTAGGCAACCTTGCCCTCCTCCCAAAGGTAAGAAGAGTTCTGGGTTGGTTCCTCCTGCTAAGTCTTCTCAGACTCCCACTTCGCAGAAACCTGCTTTACAAGACAAGCCAGGTTCTATCTGACTGCCTGCTTTCCCCTTTCCTGAGTCAGATTCCTTCATCTTTCCCTGTCCCTTCCCAGTTGGTTAAGGGTCACTCAAGACTCTTGGGTTCTGTCCATCGTCAATGAGAAATACTTCATGATATGGAAATCCTTTCCTCCTTTTTCAGGACATCCTTCAACCTCCTCAGGAACAGCTTCCTTTCCTCCCAGAATTACTTCATGGCGTTTTCACACAAAGCACCATTCAAGCTATGCCCCCTTCCTAGGAGGAGAAAGGGTTTTATTTCAGAATGTTTCTGGTTCCCAGGAAGGAAGGCACATGGAGACTCATCAGTTTTTCTATGCTTCCAAGATCCCAATCTATGAATCATCAGGCTGGAACGATGTGGTTCTGGAAGTCAGAGCTCTCATCAAGATGGTCCTGGGATTAGACTTTTCTTGTGGCAGAGAAGGAAGCATTAACAATGGATGCCACCCAAGAGGCAGAAGCAGACACATAAACAGAGCTTTCATGTTCCATTTACAAAAAAGCCCTTCCAGCACCCCTGAAGGGTTGCCAAACTGCTGCACTCTGGAGGCAGTCGAGGGGTGCTTATTTCTGCATCCACAATCCTTGCAAAGCATAGCTACAGATCTGATGATGTCTTTTTCCTCCATTCCTCAACCTTTGAATTTAGGATCTGAATTCGGTCACTTCTCAGACTTCTAATCCATTGCTCAAGCTCCTCCTCTTACCCTTACCCATAATCCTCTCTCAAGCACTAGAGTACCTCAGATCTCATTTACTGCTTCCATCACACAGATGTGGTTTCTTCGTGGCATCAGGTTTTTGCACTTAAGGTTACTCTTTTTTGACAGGGTCCTTTCATTTCTCTCTCTCTCTCTCCTTCTGCCTCCCCTAGAGTTTAAAAAAAAAAGTTAATAGATTTTCTCTTCTACGCCTAGCACCCTTCTCTCCTTTTACTACTTCTACTCTTTAGAGTAGTCTTGGTAACATTGTTAGTATTCTATTTCACAGGTCTTTGGGAATTTCTTGGTACCATTGTTGGTATTTCGCCTGTTTTTTGCTATAGCTTTTTCTGTGTAGCTGTTTTTTTAGGTTGTTTTCAGGCATCCTTCCAGTATGTCAGACAAGCCTACGGGTTTTAAAAAAATGTTCATCATGTAGGCACAAAATACCTACGCTTGAGTGTGTCTACTGTCTTGGTGCCTCTCAGCCTGAGGCTTTGTGTGACATTTGTTCTGGATTCAACCATAGAGCCCTGGTTGAATGCAAGAACAAGGTAGATGTCCTTCTGTTCATATGCTGCAGTATTCATAAGATGAGGGAGTCCGCCTCCAGCAGACTCGTACGTCCACCCAGTATACCAGGGTCTAAATGCTAGTAGGGTACGTGCGCTACCGCACATCAGATGTCCTTCTATTCTCATGTTGCAGTATTCATAATTTTTAGGGTTAGCCTCCACCTAGTGACCTGAACGTCTGGCCAGTATAAAAAGGCTTTAGTCACTGCAAGGTACGTGGGATGTCTGACGGTTTACTATCATTTTTATCGAGTTCACTGTAGGCGAATTATCGCTTCTACAAAACGTAAAAATGAAATTCACTACAGTGAACGACAAAAATCTCGAACTCTGAAGTGGTGAATGTTCGAATTCGACATAATTTGAACAGTCAGCACATGTCTGGGAACGGCATTACTGTGCGTTGCACAGTAAAGAACGTGTTTGCAGGGAGCAAGCCCCTCCACAGCCCCTGCTACTTAGATATACAAACTCCAGGATTGCACTGTAGTGAGGGAAAGGGTACATTCCCCAATCCCCACTATAGTGTGATCTGCATCAAAAGGTAGACATTCACAACAGCGAATGCTGTATTGCATTCGCTGTTGTAAATTTCTACATTTTGGCATTCATTTTTCTGATTCTACCAAATGGTTGTTTTGCAGTAATGTAAATCTCACGAAGTGCGATCAACAAAATAATAGTAAACAGACGTTGGCCGTAGGGTGCACGGGCCATAAAAGTGATGTCTGCACGTACCTTCTCAGAACTTCTCTGCCATCTGTCAAACGTCAGCTCATCTTGCCGTCTCTGCTGTCGGATCCTGCTGGAAAACTATTGGGTTTCAAAAAATGCAAGGGCTGTGGACACAAGATTCCTTTATTGGACGTATATGACTCGTGCATTTATTGTCTTGGCCTAGCCCATTTGAGTTCACCTTGTGAGATATGTAAAACCTTTAATTCTTGGGCCCTTGTGGAACATAAGAATAAACTAATTGTATGAGGTTTTCTTCCTTCCACATCTTCTGAGACAACATCTGGGGCTCGAACTCCCATGAAAGTGGATAAAAAGGAGGCCAAGATGCATCCTTCAGACCCTTCCAGATCTTCTGCTCCAAGCTGTACTAATAGTGCAGAACCACCCCTTAAGATCTCTAAACTGTCGGATCTGACTCCATTGGATCCGAAGGTGAAATTCTCGGATCTGACATTTTCTAATGGAAAATATGTGTTGTCACATTCAACCCACTCAGATCTAAAATAGCTTCCTCAGACCTGATATTCTTCTTCTTCTTTGGATCCCGATCCTTCCTGCCTTCCAGCTTCTTTCTTAGAGATACATCACCATTCCAGGACGTCCTCAGTTGCTTCCTCTTCTCATTCTTCCAGAAACTTGACTGAAACAGATGTGGATAGGATGATGAGGAAATTTCTCTCGATACAAATTCAAATAGGAGATCTTCAGGTTCCTACCCCATGGAGTCCGGACACTTTTATCATACTACTCCACCCATTTTAACTCCTTCTCTAATCTGGCCAATGGTTTTAGAGTACTTGGATCAGAGAATCCTGGAGCTGTTCTTGTCAGATTTGAAGAGTATTGTATCTTCCACTACAGTGCCATCTCTGAGCGGGCGGAGCTGGGTGACTGAGCTGTAGCATCTCTGGCGGGTCTGAGGTGTTGGAGTCTGCTGTGGAAATGTCGGTGACATTTCTGCTGTCAGAGACTCAGCATTGCACAACTCAACTCTGACTCCTGCTTCAAGTGGTCTGCCTTTGGGTCAGAAGGAGTCGACAGTCCAGAAGCACATCTTCTCAGAGCCATTGGCCTTGTTCTGTCTGTGGCACTCTGCTTTTGAGCTAGTGGAGAGAGAGTCTTCTCTGCTCCTAGAAGAAGGATGTTCCCTACCCACCTCGAATTCTACATCCCAGACACCACTGTTTTTGTATCTTGAGCCTCAGCAACCTAGTCCACAGGAACAGCTGGTCCAAAGTCTCCGGGATACCCACCAGGATATACTAATTTTGTGATACTTCTCCAGAACACCCTGCCAAAGAAATCCCTAGGAAGAGAAAGTGCAAAAGGAGGCACTTAGACTCTCCTCAACAGTCAGTCACAGAAGATACTGATTTTGGTGAGGGGGAACAGTCCCCCAAGATCACTTCCTGATGTCCATCTTGGAGATCCTCAAGCAAAGGGGTGGCTGGTCTACTGACAACCCTTCCCAAGGGGAATCAGTATTCCTGGAAGCCTTTGTATCTGACTTGTCTAGCTCCTGGGTGACTCTGCCTGCCAGTGATCTCATTGATTTGATTTATTCATAGGTTAGTACTAAGCTAACTGCCCTCACGAGCCATTGTTAGCCTAGTCAATTGTTCCTTGTGAGACTCAAACCCTGCACCTTGTGCTTGTAAGGCAAACACCTTAATCATTAGGCCACCCTCCCAACCCCAACCCAATTGGCAGGCTTGGAAGGAGCCTAACTCTGTTGAGCCAGTCCCCAAGAGACCAGACAGATAGGGAATTTTGGAGCAAAGGAGTACCAGTAGATGCCATGGTCATAGCTGTGGCCACAAAAAAGAACTCGCAGAATAGAGTTCCTCTGTTTATCCTCCTAACAAGGAGTCTAGGGCACTGGACAGGTTTGGGAAGCATATATATGCTTCACTGACATTCGCACTTCAATTGCTGAATTGTTTGGCACACTTCACCAGACTCCCGAGGGATTTGATTAAAGAACTTGCATTTCCCTGTCTGGAACCTTTACTTCTGAGGCAGAGAATTCCATTGCCTCACAGTCGGCTACCCTGCATTCTCTTTCAAATTCGTCCACGAGGTGCAGCTGAAGGTACCTCAAGGGCAGCAGTTTCAGGCATTTCCATTAGTAGACATGCTTGGATGTGCCAGTGTGATTTTACGGAGCACTTCGTCAATGTTCCCTTTGACGGAAGTTCTAGAGTTAAAGATAACACTATCCAGGTGTGAGCAGGAAGGTAAAACCCCCTCTGCTATGGGCATATGTTTTTTGACTCTTCAAAGAACCTTGTCTAGGAATCAACAAGATGGTCAAAAAATGTGGTTTAAGAAGTCTCAGGGTCCCTTCCAAGATGCATGGGGCAAAGGAGGGAACTCTAACAGAAGATCCCACCCACACAGCAGTGAAGGCCTGCAGAACCAAGGATCTAGAAATGTTTCCTCTGACAGATCTACCAGCACTCCTGAAAGGAGGCTTGATTGTCCTCCCATGGAGGCAGTCGGGGGGGGGGGTCATTTTATTCCAGCACCAGAAAGCCTGGGTGCAGAGGATTATTTTTTTGTGGCTATATAAATACCCTTTTCCCTACCCCCCAGCAGTAAACAAAATTCCTGATGTTCCACCCAGTCAGAGGAAAGCAGCAGCACAAAAAATAAAAAAGCTGCTAGAAAAAAAGAGTTACCAAGAAGTCTCCCCAGGCCAATTAAAGTCCGGAACTTACTCACGATTCATTTTAGTGCAGAAGAAAACTTGATTGGAGGCCAGTTTTGGATCTCAGCAATCTGAATCTGAACAAGTCAGTTCAGTACACAAACTTATCGGATGGTCATGGTTCAGTCCAGTCTGCTTTTTTTTGTGCAAGGGTGACTGGATGTGCTCAGTAGATCTTCAGGATGTGTACTATCATATAAAATGAACAGATGATCTGGGTGATGCCTACACTTCCAGCTGCGAGCCAGTCATTACCAGTTCAGAGCTCTGCCCTCACCATTGCCCCAGGCTGTTCACCAAATGGATGGCAGTACTTGCAGCTCACTTGAGACTGCAGGGGTTCCAGGTGCTTCCTTACTTGGACGACTGGCTCATTACCACTCTGACCAGGCATCTTCTGATAAAAGCACGAGATTATGTACTCCGATTATGCTCTCAACTGGGAATTGACATCAGTTGCAAAAAATCTCAGCTAGAACCAACTCAAGTATTGGAGTTCATCAGGGCCTGGTTGAATACAGCATTAGTAACAGCCTCCCTTCCCTTACCAAGGGTACAGACCATTCGATTTCAAGTAAAAAATGTAATCCAAAATTCCTCTCGCTCAGCTTGATTGATCCTTTAAGCACTGGGGCCAATGTCTGCTTGAAGTAGTTCTGGTTCCATTAGCAAGATACCATATGAGAATTCTTCAATGGACGCTAGCGACTCAGTGGTCTGTTCTGCACCAGCCTTTGTCCACCCAAATCAGAATAAATCAGGCATGCAGAAATTGCCTCTTGTGGTAGATATACTCTAACCACATTTTACGAGGACACCCCTTCATTCTTCTCAGCCCGTAGTTAACACAGGTGCTTCCCAAATGGGGGACACTTCTTGGGAAAGACAGCCCAAGGCAAATGGTCCCCCAAAGAGGCCAACATGCATATCGGTGTCCTAGAAATGACAGCAGTACTCCTAGCATTGTAGGCCTTCTAAGACTGTATCCCTTCCGGGACTATTGATATTCAGATTGACAGTATGTCAGTGGTCTGGTGCATCAGCAAACAAGGGGGAAACAGATCTTACCCCTTGTATCAAGAAGCTCTAAGAGAGTGACAATCTGTGATATCACCCAATCAATTTCTGATAGCAACACACTGTCCGGGGAAATGCAACGTGAGAGCAGACAAGTTAAGCAGGTCCATTTCGATGCCTCATAAGTGGTCACTCAACATGAGAGTTGCAGCAAAGATATTCTGTCAGCGGGGCCAACCTTGCTACGACCTCTTTGCATCTCCCCTCAATAACAAATGCAGCAGGTTCTTTGCTCTACACTGAGGGATGCTCTTCTCCATGATTGCCCCCCGTCTCCTCTACACATAACCTACAATTCCTCTAATCCCCAAGTTTCTTCAGAAAGCACTTTATTGAAGTGCACAGTTGTCATCATTGCCCCTTATTGGCCTCATCATATTTCATTTCCCTTCCTTTGGCTCATCTACTTTTCCCACAATGGATTCTGGATCCAGTTCCAGACCTCCTGTCTCACAAAACAGATGTGATACACCCTGACATTCTAGACCTAATGTTGACCACATGGTTTCTCCAATTCCATTGATAGCTAGACAACCCAGGCTCTCTTCCCATGTACATTACATTGTTGTGTTTTCCCATAAAGCGTCCTCTAGAAAGTTTCACAGAAGTACATGGAAAAGATTTTTTTTTGAGGGGGGGGGGGGGCTCATCAAAGTGCCATTGATCCTTTATCAGCACCAGTATCTAAAATTCTTGAGTTTTAGCTACAATGTTTAATGAAGGGGCTAGCTCTTCAGCTGTTAAAGTACAGCTGACTGCCATTTCTAATTTTCACATAGGAGTAAACAGTTCCTCCTTAGCTTCTTCAAAGCTGTGTAAGGCCTTTATAAGGGGAACCTTTCTTCTTAGACCCCCTTTTCAAGATCTAGCACCACTGTGGAATTTGAATTTAGTTTTACAAGCTCTTAGTCAATCCCCCATTGAACCGTCAGCAAAGTGTGAACTAAAATTTTTAACCTGGAAAACTGTCTTTTTAGTAGCTATTACCTGTGCTAGAAGAGTCTCAGAACTTCAAGATACATCTTCTAAGCCTCTCTGTTTGTTTTTTCATAAAGATAGGATGTCTTTGTGAACCAGCCCGTCCACCCTTCCAAAGATGGTGTCAGAATCCAACATCAGTCAATCTATCAACCTTCCAGTTTTCTTTCCAAATTTCAAAAACAAAGGTGAATACATGTTCCACTTGTTGGATGTTTACAGTATCATTTCTGTTTACATAGGATGGAAAAATTCAGAAAAAAAAAACAGATGAGTTATTTGTCTCCAACTCGGATTCAAAATTGGGCAAGTCAATTACCAAGGTAACTTTAGCCAGGTGACTAACTGATTGCATTTCCTTTGTCTACAAAAAAAAATAGGTTTGCCCTTACCTAAGTCTTTAAAAGCACATTCCTCCAGGTCTGTGGCAACTTCGTCAGTACTTTTATCCAGGTCTTCCATGGATGATATTTGTGCTTCCGCAACTTGGGCTAATCCTCATACATTTATTGCTCATTGCAACTTGGAACTCATCTCTAAGGGAGGAGCATCCTTCGGCTCAGCAGTGCTAATGAATTTCCTTCCTAGAGTCCTCTTGGGATTTAGGTAGCTGGGGACTCTGTCCCAACTGTTGAGAAACAAATGAAAATTGACCACATCAGATAAAGTAGTTATGTACTCAGGATAACGTTCAGTCTGTGTTGTCTATTTTCATTCTTCATTAACTCCCCTCCCTTCGAACACCTACCTTTCCTTTTTTACTTCTGGAAGGATGAGAAGATGCTAAAGGAACCAGTGTTCTTACTTTTGATCTCTAGATACTTTTTTCTCATATAGTGGTTATTTCTTAGTTGCTAATAAGATAATGGGTCAGCAAACAAGATCTGAGGTATGGTAGTGGACTAAGGCATTATGGGTAAGGGAAGAACTTGAGAGTTTTCAGTATCCACAAGCTGTTAAAAAGCAGGTGAGTCAGATCTGAGGGTTGGATCCGAACCCAACTTTTGAGGAAAAATAAAATTGAACAACACAGATGGAACTCTATGGTTAGTACATAACTTCTTTTTTCACTTCCTGTGGCCTCTACTAGTGCATCTCACATGGATGCTGGATCATTATCCAGACCTATTAATACATCTGTCATGACTGCCTCCTCCAGATCAAAAGTCCATGAAGTTAACTACTTGATTCCTCCAGATGTTCTTAGTGTTCCACTATTGCACGTATGACTTGTGGGATTTCCTGCCATGAAAGCCTTTGGCCAGCCCGACTACCAGAGAAAATTCTTTCCTCCTTCTAAGGCTGTGGCAGGTACCCTAACCAATGTCAGTACGCTTGGTATATGGGGAGTCAGCCTATGTCATGAAATCAGTGTGTTCTTGCCGTTGGAACCTGAAGCAATGTTTCAGTGTGTCAGTCAGTCCACACCACAGATAAGTCATAGGAAAGGTAAGTACCCCATTGGGGAACTCCTGTCTTTTGCCTTAAACTCATGTTAGATAAAGTAAATAATTGTCTCCGCTGTGGTAAGCAAATCCACCAGAGAGACTTCCACTCAGTTTGTGTCACCTGCTTAGGCCTGGATCATGATTTCTCTAGTTGCTACTTTTGCACCTGCTTTAACTCTAGGATGATGAGCTGTAGGGCCAAGATTTTAGCTAGATTTGTTAGTCTTGAATCTTCTCATCAGCATGTGATGTCATCTGCTAGTTGTCCTGAGGTTGAGCAGAGTAGGCATAAGAGGGATAAAGAAAAGAGACCCAAGCTTAGGCCCTTGGGTGACCAGCCCTCTTCTTTGTCTGAGGTGGTGCCGCAGGCCTCTGTTGAGACCCATTTGGAGTCTGACATGCCATCGGGTCCTTCTACTTCTGCACAGGTCCTTGCTTTCAGCTCATCTGTCAGGTCCAGGGCTGCTTGCTAAGAGCACCTTCTTCCCAGTAATGCTCCTTTTCAGCTACAGCCTACACCAGATATTTTTCGTGTTTCACTGTTGCAGTCAGTCATTACATTTGCGTAATCTGCTGGCAGGTTGCCCTCAGTCGGCCTGATTATCAAAGTCTTGGGTCCTGCATTGGTTGCTGTCCCTTCTTCCATGACGTCAGGTCATCAGGGGTATAAAACATGCAGCCAACGCCATTACATCAGTCTTTCTTGCCGCGCGGTGCCTGAAGCAGAAGCAGTTCGCAAGTGCCGGTCAGCCGACACCTGAAATTTTTGTTTTCGAGTTTCAGAGCTGAAGTCTTCAACTAAAAGCTAAGTACCCCATTGGGGAAACTTTTTCTTGCTCCTTACCGATGTCAGCAAAAGTTAATAATCGCATTACTTGTGGGAAGCAAATACCTCATAAGGATTTTCATTTGTACTGTATTCCTTGCCTAGGCCCCGATCATAATGTACCTTGTTGTCGGTTTTGTGCTAGATTTAATCAACGCACTATTAAACGTCGGTATATTTTTGCTTCTATATATTTTGGCTCATGATTTAACTATCCAGAAGTGACGTCGGTTAGCAATCCGACTACCGGAATACCTAAAAAACGCAAAGAAAAAGACAGAGACAGGCCGTTGAGGTCCAAAACTGACGACGACGCTTCTCCTAAGCCAGTCGCTAGTTCGCCGGCACTCAGTGAGGTGCTTTCGCAGCCCCTGATGCCCGCTACATTTGATTCGCAGGCCTCTACTGAGACCCATTCGGAGTCCGGTATGCCGCGAGATGCTTTAAGTATTGAACCCATGGATGTCTCTACCTTAGATGGGTCCGGAACCGCTGTGCAGGCACCGGCTTCTGAGGGTGTTTTCAGGCCTAAAGATTTGTATATTAAACCGATGCCATCTCCAAAATTAAGGCCAAAATCTACTTCCATGTCTAAAAACCGACGCTTGGGCCACATGTGCAGGCCCCTATGCCTAAAAAGCAAATGATCAAAATGGCTGAAGATTTAATTACCTTGATCAGGGGTAGCCAACCCCCTCCTGCTAAGAGGCCTAGGCAAGACATATCTTCTGATCAGGATTCTATTTCTTTTGATTCTTTCTTCTGAACAGGATTTATCTATGCCTACTTATGAGGACTCTGACACAGAAGATTCCATTCCTTCTGCTTCTCCCCTTGAGGATTTTTCTTTTGGAGAAACTTTACATGCCTTAAGGGAACATTTCCACTGGGAAAGTCAGGATTTCTCTGAATCTAAAAAGAGACTTAGAGATTTTTTTCTTCTTCCTCAGCATAGGCCTTTGGCTATACCTTCTTTTCTAGACATTGTTAATGATACAGGGTTCCTGACTCCCACAAATTTCTTTTCAAAAATCCTACTGCTGATCCTGAAACCATTTCTCAGGGTCCCAAGGGCATTAAGGCCTCTACTGCTAAAAATCCTGCCCCTTCTGATAAAGATTCCAGGGCGCTGGATAGATGGGGTAAGTAGGTTTACACGTCTGCAACCTTGGCAATCAGGGCTTTAAACTGTCAATTTCATATGTTTAAATATCAACAGCATATCATGGGACTGCTTAAACAGAAAATGATGTTAATCTCTGACTATGTGGAAAATAAAATAAAGATTTGCAGGATTTATTACATTCAGCTGAACAAGTTGGAAAACATACTTTCCAATGTGGTTTTGATTCCTTGGAGGCCTCTTGCAGGGCTGCTGTAACTGGATCTGTGCTAAGAAGGCATGCTTGGCTCAAAGAGCAAACTCTGCCTGACCATGTTAAAGCAAAATTGTTGGATGCTCCTTTACAACAGGACCAACTGATAAGGCTGAAGAAGTGTTAAAAAAGATGGAAGATAAAGCTAAATCTATGCAAACTGTGAAAGATTTCTTACAAGTGCAACCTCCAAGATTTAGTAGGCACTGGCCTACTAAGAACTGGTCCTTTCCTGTCCCTTCGAGAGCCGCTCAAGTCAAATCCAGACATTCCAAAGACTCCAGGTTTCAGTCACAAGGAACATTTAGAACAAAACAATGGGGTGCCTCCACCTCCAAATCTGGAAACAGCAAGGCACCTCCCTATGGTAATCAGTCTCATTGACTTCCCTCTACAATCACCAAGCACTTACCTTTTAGCCGCCCCTTTGGGGGGAAAACTGGCACTTCATTTACAAAACTGGCAACTTATTACTCAGGACAAATGGGTTTTAAATATAGTATCCCAGGGATACAGATTTCATTTCCACACGTTGCCAATCCCAAACAGATGGCCAGATCTGCCCCCAAATCAGTGGGCAGAGGCCCAGAAACAAGTTCTGTCCCTCATGAACATGGGGGCTATTCAACCAGTACCAGAAGAGGAAAAGGGACACGTTTTCTATTCAAGACTTTTCCTGGTACCCAGAAAAGACAAATCATGGCATCCAATTCTGGACTTTTCCACTCTAAACACATTTCTGGACATTCCAAAATTCAAGATGCTGACTCTTCAACAGTTACTATGTATGCTAGGCAAAGATGCCTGGTTGGTAACTCTAGACTTAAAAGAGGCTTACCTGCATATCCCAATCAGGGAATCTTGCAGAAGATACCTCCGCTTTGAAGCAGGCTACTTGCATTACCAGTTCTCTGCACTGCCCTTTGGCTTATCTACTGCGCACATGGACTTCACAAAGTGCATGGCTCCAGTAATTGCATTTTGCAGGCAAAGAAATATTCAAATATATCCATACCTGGATGATTGTCTAATTCAGGCAGAAAACAAGGACATTCTTCTAAAGCATCTGGCATTTGTAAAAAGGATTCTAACTTGTCTAGGGTACACCATAAACAAAAAGAAATCACAACTGGTACCCTCTCAAAAAATTACATTCCTGGGTGCAAGCTTGAATACAACTGCCCAGATGACTTACCTTACGCCAGAAAAGCAAATTCAATTGGTGACTTACTTCACACAGGTAGCCACAAAACCCCTGCTATCTGCAAGATAAATTCTGCAAGCCTTGGGGTTCATGGCCTCCTGCATTCTTCTAATTCCATATGCAAGAGTGCATATGAGGAAACTTCAGTGGTACTTAAAAAGTTTATGGAGTCAACATTGTCACAGCCTGGAAACAATGATTCATATCATACCTTGCCTGCAACTAGAGTTCCTATGGTGGGCAGAGGCCTGCCACCAAAACAAGGGACTGCCATTCACTCCACCCCCTGCTGCCCAAATCCTAACTACAGATGCATCAGACTATGCTTGGGGGGCTCATCTGGCAGGAAATTGCATTCAGGGCAAATGGAACCCAAATCAATTGCACCTACATATCAATCAGAAAGAGATGCTAGCTGTACAGAATGAACTGACAGCCTTCAAGGACTACCTTCATCCAGAACAACTAATGATAAAGACAGACAACACCACAGTTATGTGGTACATAAACAAGCAGGGGGGTACACATTCCTACCCCCTTTGCAGACTAACCATGGCATTGTGGAACATGGCCTTGACCTACCAAATACAACTCCAAGCTCAATTCCTGTCAGGAAAGCTAGATACTCTGGCAGACAAACTAAACAGAAATCTTATGGACCCACACAAATCGAAACTGGAACCACAAGTTTTCAGCATGTTGACACGCAAATGGGGGAGTCCAGACAGAGATCTTTTTGCCTCACCCCAGAACTATCAGTTGGACAAATTCTGCACAAGAATTCATCACAAAACAGCTTGGAAAGTGGATGCTCTATCATTCAGCTGGAAAAACTTATCAGTCTATGCTTTTCCCCCTCTGCCTCTGCTCTCCAAAGTTCTACTAAATGTCAGACAGGACAAACCAAAAATGATTCTGATTGCTCCAGACTGGCCTCGCCAACACTGGTACCCACTCTTGCGCAATGTGTCACACCTTTATCCGTGGCACCTGCCTCAGACACCTTACCTACTGTCTTAGCAGAACTACCAAATTCTGCACACTCAGCTCCAAACTTTGAATCTTGCAGCATGGCTAATCAACTAATATCACCCTTGTCATCACTCAGCAAACCTGTGATGGATGTCAGTTTGGAGGCTAGAAGGGCTAGTTCTAGAAAATCTTATGCTGACAAATAGAAAAGATTCTGTGCCTGGAACAAATCACAAGGAATAAGCACAGAAATGCACAATATTCCTCAGATTCTGCAATATTTAACTGAGATGCTTCACAAGGGCCTACCTTTCTTCCATAAAAATCCATGCCTCAGCCATTTCAGTTCATTACAACACAGAACCTCCCCTCTTCTCTCATCTTCTGCTAAAGCAGTGTCTCAGAGGGGCCAAAAATTTAAGACCTCCCAGGAGACCGCCAACTCCTGCATGGAACCTAAATTTTGTTTTGGAAAAACTCACTCTTACTCCTTTTGAGCCAGCTGCTACTGCAGACCTAAAATTTCTCTCTTGTAAAACAGCTTTCCTTTTAGCAGTCACTTCAGCTAGAAGGATTTCAGAATTACAGGCTCTTATGGCAGTGGAGCCTTTCATTATTTTTTATCCAGACAAAGTGGCTCTCAGGACCAATCCATCTTTCATGCCTAAGGTGGTATCCAGTGTGGCTCTTAATCAGACCATTCATCTGCCAACTTTCTTTCCCAATCCACAGAACAAGGGTGAGTGGATTCTGCATTCATTGGATGTACACAGACAACTTAGATTCTACTTAAACAGGACAAAATCTCTAAGAAAAACTGAACAACTATTGGTGGCATTTGCTGCAGGGGCACAGGGAAAGGCTGTTTCAAAGCAGACCATTTCCAAATGGATAAGCCATTGTATTCGTTTCTGCTATATGCACCATGGTAAACCTATCCCCAAGGGGATCAGATCTCATTCCACTAGGGCTGCATCTGCTTCTGCAGCCTTTCTCAGAGGGGTTCCTACCAGAGACATTCTAGAAGCTGCTACCTGGAGCTCAGTTCATACGTTCTCCAAACATTACCATTTACCTCTCTTCTCTAAATCCAGAGCTGGCTTTGCCACTGCTGTCCTGCAGGGCCTTATAGCTGCTCCTAATGCTGTATAAATCCATCTTCCCAACCATAGCTTTGGGATTCTACCCAAATGTAATGACTGAAACAGTGAAACACGAAGAACGTAGTACAGTTGTGTACACTTACCATAAATGTAGATGTTCGAGTGTATTCACTGTTGCAGTCCTGGTTACCCACCCTCCAGCCCCCTGTTTTTCTCTTACTGTACCTCTCCTTTCTTTTACTATGCTTAAAAACCTTTTGGTGTATTTGCTTTTGTTTGGAGGTATATTTTTTGTGTTTTAACTTATATATATATATATATATATATATATATATATATATATATATAGCTCCCCATTTGGGGGCACCTGACATCTGGGGCAAGAAAAACTGATGTAATGGCGTCGGCTGCTTGTTTTATACCCCTGACGACCTGACGTCATGGAAGAAGGGACAGCAACCGATCGATGCAGGACCCTAGACTTTGTTAATCAGGCTGACTGAGGGCAACCTGCCAGCAGATTACCCAAATGTAATGACTGCAACAGTGAATACACTCGAACATCTACATTTATAGTAAGTGTACACAACTGTATTTTCTTCTTTCTTCCTGAGAGACAGGTGTCAGGATGTCAGACATCTCTAAGCCCAATGCCAAAGTGACTCCTAAGAGAGAAATACTACTGCAGGACCTTCGCCTGTGTTTACTGGCTGCCTTTCTCAGTGATACCAACAGACTTAGACTAGCAGAAGACCTGATCTCCATAGTAAGGTCTAGACAAGCACCCGGGGATACCTCCCCAAGTGAAAGGAAAAGGGGCCACCCTAATTCTGAAGCTTTCCCAGACCCTTTTGAATCTGATGAAGATTCAGACCTAGAGGGGTCTGGTTATGAAGAAAGACCCTCCCTCACTTCTATTGTGGATTCAGATTCTGAGGACAACCTGGTCTCGGCGTCCCTCTAGAGGATATCACCTTGGGAGAGACTCTGCATGCTATGAGGGAACATTTTCAGTGGGAAGCATAGAGATACCCTCAGTCAAAAAAGAGAATCAGGGAGTGCTTTGATCTGCCAGAGCACAAACCTCTTGCTATTCCACCCATGTTCGAGGTGGTTGAGAATGTCTTTCAAGATTTCTCCTTGAATCCTAACTCACTTCCCCCAGCCCCTCGTAAACAAGGCAGGCTTCTGTAGGGTGCAGAATTCCCATATATATCTTTTCAAAAAGCCATCTTCTGATCCAGAGATGGTCACCCCTGAAGCCAAAGGGGCTAGAGCAAGTTCCTCTAGAAACCCTTTACCTATGAATAGACAGAGCAGGGCCCTTGATAGATTTGGGAAAAGGGTATTATATCAGCCACCCTTACCATGAGGGTTCTCAAGTGTCAATTTCACATGATTAAATGTCACCAAAACCATTTTGGATTGGCTAAAACAAGAGGTCTCGTCTCTAGAGGATAAAAACCTAAGAACATTTGGATCTCTACCACTCCAGTTCTCAGGTATTTAGGCATTCATTACACTGTGGCTGTGATGCTATGGAGGCTTCCAGCTGGGCAGCTGCCACTAGCTCAGTTATTAGAAAGTATGTGTGGTTTAGGAATAAAGTCTCTTCTTGATCATGTTAAGTCTAGCCTTCTTGATGCTCCCCTTGACAAGGAATTCCTGTTTGGTCCGAAAGCTGAAGCTGTTCTTAAAAAGATGGAAGACAAAGGCAAGTCTATGCAGACTGTGAAAGACTTTCTTCCAAGTTCAGCCTCCTAGGTTTAGCAAGACCTTCCCCACTAAACAGTGGTTCTTTCCCTCCCAACCTAGAGGCAGACAGAGGAAAACCCAGTGGGTAAGGACTCCTAGGCAGCAGCTGCAGAGACTCAAACAATGGACCTCAGAAACTTCCAGGTAGGGGAGTTCTAGACCCCAGGTTTATGCCAGAGAGCAGCAATAACTCCCCCCCTCCCCCCCAAGACTAGGAGGAAGGCTGTCCCTGTTCAAACAAAACTGGACTTGCATCACTTCAGACAAATGGGTTCTAGACATTATTTCAAATGGTTACAAACTCATTTTCAAAAGCCTTTAAAACACTCGGGCTATTCAGATATTCCTCAGAATCAAAAATCAGAGGGCCTTTCTCAAGTCAAGAATTTGTGAGCTCAGGGATTAGTGGAACACGTTCCAGAACATCAAAAAGACAGAGGGTTTTATTCCAGGTTATTCCTGATTTCCAGAAAAGAAGGCTGTTGGCGTCCTATCTTAGACCTGTCCAACCTCATTCAGTTTCTCCTGGTTCCAAAATTCAAAATGTTAACACTTCAAAAACTCTTACCCATGATAGCCCCATGAGCCTTTATGGTTTCTTCTGGATCTAAAGGATGTCTTTTTGCACATCGCAATTCAAGAATCACGCAGAAGCTTTTTTTGCTTCAGACCTGGTTCCAGTCACTATCAATTTTCATCACTGCCCTTTGGCTTGTCTACTGCTCCAAGGGTTTTCAGCAAGTGCTTAGCCCCTGCATTTGCCTTTCTCCAGGACTAGAGCGGTCCAGATATACCCCTACTTGGATGATTGCCTGGTACAGTTAAAAAATCTGTCAAAGCTTCACAAGGATCTGAAGTTTACCCAAGACCTCCTGTCCTCCTTGCGCTTCATGATAAATCTGCAAACATTCAACACTGTTCCAACCAACAAGACAGACTTCAAAGGGGTACTCCCGGACTCTTCACCTTCAAAAGCTTTCCTTCCCCCAGACAAGGTCTCCTTTTTGATCCACTACTTTCAAAGAATCCAGCAGAAACAATGCATTTCAGCCAGAGTTTTTCTCCAAGCACTGTGATACATGGCATCTTGCATCCTCATGGTTCCCCTGGCCAGGCTGCACATGAGGAAGCAACAGTGCCACCTCAGAAATGTATGGTGCCAGCACTTTCAGTCCCTAGAGACTGAGATACAGCTGATCCCTTGTCTCAAAGAAAGGTTTGCTTGGTGGGTACAGGTTTGTGCCCAAAATCAGGGCCTTGCATTCAGATTCACTCCACAATTTCAAACTCTCACCACAGATGCCTCAGAGACAGCCTGGGGTTCTCACTTTCAACACCTCCAATCCCAAGGAAAGTGGGAGGCTCAGTTCAAGGGCAGGCACATAAACTGGAAAGAGCTTATGGCAGTGCAAAGAGGCGTGATAGCTTTCAAGAAAAAATGGAAAACAGGCTTCCTGTTGTTCAAAACAGACAACACCACAGTCATGTGGTACATAAGCAGAGGGGCACCCACTCTTACCCTGTATGCTGCCTAGTGATGCAAGTTTGGGAAACTGCTCACTCACTGGGGTTGCACCTCCTGGCACAATACCTTCCAGGGGCTTAAAACACTCTAGCAGGTCACCTCAGCAGACATTTGATGGACCCCTACGAATGGCATCTGCAATGGGAAATATTTCTCAGCGTTGCCCAGAGATGGGGAGTCCCACAGATAGACCTATTCGCCACCAAGGAAAATGCTCAACTGAAAATATTCTGTTCCAGGATCAGACAGAAATCAGCCTGGAGAACAGATTCCTTCTCCTTCACTTGAACTCATCTCTTCATTTATGCATTCCCTCCTTTCCTCTACTACCTTGAGTGCTTCTAAAGATAGGGGAAGAAGGCCAAAAGGCAATACTGATAGCCCCAAACGGGCCTAGGCAGCACTGGTAACCTCTGCTTCTCAAGCTAATGAACCAGAGTCTATGTCTGCTTCCTCAGAGAGTTGACCTCCCCACTTAGGACAAGGGAAGGATTGAGCACCCTAACCTGCAGATGCTCAGCCTTCCAGCTTAGATAATTCCACAGCATCCAGCAACAAGCTTAACCTAAGCAAGCAGGTCCAGGACATTCTTAAGGAATCCAGAAGGCCTAGCACTAGGAAATCATGCTCTGTTAAATCGAGAAGATTTTCCATCTGGTGCCAACAGCAGCACCACAGTCCTGATTCAGTCCAGATTACTACCATTCTGGATTACCTAGCTAGTCTAGCTGACAAAAGGGCATTCCTATTCCTTCATTAAATTCATGCATCTGCCATTTCAGCCCATATACCTTCTCTTTCTCCTGTCTTTTTACATCCCCTGTTTTAAGACAATTTCTTAGGGGAGTGACCCACATCAGACCTCCCAGGAGGCAACCTCTACCCCTCCACAGGGCCTTACCTTTGTTCTGGAAAAATTGACATTGCTTCCTTTTGAACCTCTGTAGCCTCTGTCCAACTGAAGTTTCTAACTTGGAAAACTGCCCTGCTGCTGGCAGTCACCTCATCCAGGAGGGTTTCTGAAATGTAAGGCTCTCATGGCTGTGGAACCATTCCTCATCTTCCACCCAGACAGGGTTTCCCTCAGAACTATCCCTTCCTTCATGCCCAAGGTGGTCACTTACACTTATCTAAATCAAGCCATTCACCTGCCCACATTCTTTCCCAACCCTGCAGAACAAAGGCAAAAGAATACTTCATTCCTTGCAGCTCTGCTACTGTCTTGACAGAACAAGAGCCTTGAGAAAATCTGGCCAGATCTTTGTGACCTCTGCCTTTGGCTTTGTGGGAAATCAAGCTTCTAAACAGAATATCTCAAAATGGATCTCCCACTGTATCTCCTTTTGTTATAGCCATCATAGCACAAAAATCACCTGAGGTTGTATCAGGTCACACTCCACTAGGGCTACTGCAACCTCTGCTGCCGTTTTGAAAGTAGTCCCTACTAAGAAGATCGTGGAAGCTGCCACCTGTTCATCTGTGCATACTTTCACCAAACATTACCACTTGGCAGCCTTTTCTAGGTCCAGAGCAGAATTTGCCATTGCTATCTTGCAGGGCATCCTCTCCTCTCCCTAGTCTCCATCCTTCCTCTCTTCAGCTTTGGGAATCTTCCCACAAGGCAAGACTGCAACAGTGAAACACAAAGAACTTAGCACAGTTGTGTACACTTACCATAAATGTAGGTGTGTGAGTGTATTTACTGTTGCAGTCTTCTTTCCCTCCCTCCTCCCTCCTTAACCTACTAGGTAGTCTACTTATAATTTCTTTTTTAGCCATAAGTACCTCTCTTGGCCTGTCTTCCTGTAGGGCTTTTCTTATTCAGTTCCCTACTACTCACGTGAGGGGTCCTTCCTGGCAGGGGACAAGAAAAAAAATGATTTCATGACGTTGGTTGGCTCCCTATATACCAAAGTGTGCTGACTTCCGTTAGGGCATCTGCCAGCCTTAGGAGGAGGAAAATAATTTTCTCTGGTAGTTGGGCTGGCCAAGGGCTTTCACGACAGGAAATCTCACAAGTCAGGACTGCAAAAGTGAATACACTCGCACATATACATTTATAGTAAGTGTACACAATTGTGCTTTCTAACCTTAACCAGAGATGTCACGCTTCCTACTTTGGTTGTTCAGATCATATCAGCCTCTCAAGAACAGTCCACTATGAAGGACTGTCATAACAAATGAAAGAGATTTTCAATCTGGGCTATGTCAGGATGTGTAGATCTCTTTTCTGTCTCTGTCCTTTCCATTTTAGAATTCCTGTTGGAACTTTTCTATAGCAGCTCCAGTTATTCCACTTTCAGAGTGCAAATGGCAGTTATCTCAATTTTCACATAGGGCAGAATGACAACTCTGTAACTTCCTTGAGAGTCTGTTAAGGTCTTCTTACAGGGAACCTTTATCCTGCGGCCACTTATCAGAGACCTAGAACCTCCATGGGATATTACCATCATGTTAACAGGCATTTAGCATCAGTTGATTTATAGTTCCTTGCTTGGAAAACAATTTTTCTGATGATGATTACTTCAGCCAAGTAGATTTCAGAGATGCAAGCACTTTGCTGTAAGCCCCCTATTTAGTCTTTCACAAACAGAGTTTCTTTGAGAACTATTGCATCTTTACTTCGTAAGGTGGTATCTGAGACTAATTTAAACCAGTCAGTAAACCTACCAGTCGTTTTTGAAAAGTTCTCAAACAAGGGTGAATACATTTTATATATGGTGGATATTCGTCAGCTTAGGTTCTGTCTTAATAGGACTAAGCCATTCAAAAAATCTGACCAATTGTTTGTGGCTTTCTGAAAACATTACAATCTCAACCTAAGACTCATTTCATGAGGCAATGGCCACATTAACAGCTTTTTCCAGTAGGCTACCTATTGATGACATTTGTGCTGCAGCCACTTGATAAACTGTTCATGCCTTTGTATCTCATTCAAGCTAGATAAACAGTCTAGATCACATTACTCCTTCAGTACTACCATTCTCAGGAATGTCTTTCCTTAATACCACCCAACCCTTTCCGCTTGGGAATCTGTCCCATATTAAAATCGGATGAAGACAGACAACATTGGATACGAAAGTTAAGTACTTAACCATAGTGATGGATCATCTTGTTCAACGTACGGGTTTTTCCCCCTTTTAGCTCCAGAGCTTCTACTATCTTGTCTCTGGTACCCTGATTTCTGTCTCCTTTTTTCTTTTATGAGTACCATGGTATTCAGTCCTTTGAAGTTCTAAGGTGAAGGGGCAAATTCGATCTGAGGTAATACAAGGTTTGTAGGGGAGTATGAATAAGTGGAAAAGCTTGAGCTACAGATCCTACAAGTCTGAAAACTGTCTGAAGTCTGATCTGAGACCCATTGGTTGAGGAAGAACAAAAACAGACAACACAGATGAATCATTATAATGAGAAAGTAACTTTTGTATATTGTATACCAAAGAATGACCGTAAAAAACACACTGCACCAATAACCAAAAAAAAGTGTGGCTGGGATCCACTGTATATTCATCACTGGTGTTGTAGAGGAAATACAGACATTTGATAATGTTAATAGAACAGTGTTAATTATGAAGGAAGTGGCCTGTAAGGAAACACTGCTGCTGTCGGGGAGCCATAATGCAGAGTATGGATTCAGCAGAGTCAGACAGGATTTTATAAGTAGGCAGTGGTAGTATTGTGAGTTGCCTGGTAGAATAATATAATTAATAAGGACAATATATGGAGGTCAGAGGCAAGAATTAAGATAGGTGGGCTGCTGTGGGACAAGCTGTGTATGAACACAAGAACTAAATGGAGATGTCCTCATTTATTTATTTATTTACATTTGTTGACTGGGAAAATCCGACTGGACACATGTCCTTTTTCAGCGGAGGCCTGGGGAGAAAAGCTCCACAATAAAAACAACAATTAAAAACAATTAATTACAAGAAGTATAGATAGGTTTTGTTTAACAATAGTAGTAAACAGTTATAGTTTAAAATGAAATTAAGTATTTAGTTAAATGATACAACACTTATATCATTGGTGCCGTAAAGATTTTCTTGTGTTAATTTGCTCTATATTTAGAGGCAGTAACAGAGAAAACAAGGGTTTAACAGATTAACAAATTCAAGTATAAAACTAGTGTGGTAATCGAGGAAAATTAGCCTTATTTACAGATATTTTGTACTTGATAAAAACGAGAAATTAACATTTTAGAGCAGTTTCAAGTCTTTCTGGGCTATATAGTACATGGAGATTGAATAAAAACTCTGATACTCAGGGGATGTCATAATGTGATGTACTGAAGTTTATGGATTTAAAAAGATTCAGTTAATGGCAGCTAAAGTTGTGTGGGCAGAGACCAAACAGAAGGTTGTACAAAAATTAAGAAACTGAAACCTCTTGAACATGGCTGTAATGTAAGACACAAGCACTGAAAATTATTTTGGTTCATTTATTCGTCAGAACATATTGGGCATATTTTTATCAAACGGAGAAGTTGTGGGTGACAGTTAATGAAAAAGTCAAAGGAATTTGGTAGAGGATAAGCAATGTGATTTATGGTTATCTGATTTGAAAGGGTAATTTAAAGCTCCACAGTTAAAAAGCTCATATATATAATTGAAGCTAAAAGTTATAAATCATGGCAGAAAAGGATGTTAATGAAGTGAGAGTTCAAGAAATAAGGTGTACTAGTGTTTTGGATGCCAGTCCTTAAGAAAATATTAACAACCATGCAGAATATTCATAAAATAGCAGAAGGTATTTTAAAAACTAAATCTGCTTGGGAATGGAGAAGGAAGATTCTACCGTTAGTGATGTCAGTAAGTGCATGAAGAGAAAATAGGCAAGAGGAAACTGGAATTTACTGAAGGAAATTATCAAGGGAACCAACATATTGAGAGCAGCTATCTTTTGTATTATATTTCCATCCATTCTGTATATTTCTTTATTGCATGTTATGTAATTACTTCAGAAGTATGTATACTTAAAATGTGATCTGTGTTTATCTTTGTTCTTACTATTTTTATACTTAAAAATTTTTTTTTTTTTGGGAGCTTTTCTCCTCAGGTCTCTGCTGAAAAAGGGCTTCTAAGAACCCAGACAGACTAACCCTGTTAACAAATGTAAAAATAAAATAAATAAATATTTAATGGTAGAAGTAATGGTGAGACGTGGCTAAGCAGAAGTTTGGACTGCAGGTCAGAGATTGTCAACAAAACAGTGGAAGAAACTTCTCTGTGTGGAAGATTTTCAGTCCATATATCTCTAGTTAATCACTGTATATTAATCAGATCAGACAATAGTAGTAGAAGTAGCGAATTTAAACTCGTCTTAAGTAAAAAAAAAAAAAAAAAATATATATATATATATATATATATATATATATATATATATATATATAATTGTACAGAATTGCTAAGTATTCCAAGCAAGGCAGGCAGTCTGTTTCCAGTCGAAAATCTTTTATTAAGTACACAGATAAGCGATCCAAGTAAAACAAAAATAGAGTAATAGTTTCATCACAAGCTTTCTAAATATATATATATATATATATATATGTATACTTTTTATCAGACAAGAGAGTGGTTTATTGTGCTGTAAAACAAAGTGTTATTGGTACAAATGTTAAATTCACATCCTTTCCCCCATCAGTGTAACATTCGAGCTGGTCCTGCCCTATTTAGTAGCTGTCATAATAATATAACCCTCATATACTTTAAATACAATTTGTAACGATGTGGTACCTCTTATTTAACCAGATTATTAAGTCTGTGATTTTATCCAAGACAATATACTACATGGCTGGAGATATATCAACCTTAGTCCATTTGTTAATCAAAAAATATATATAAATATAGGGTGCCTAGAGAGGTTTGTGGTATTGTATGAGGAAGTCGGGAGTGGCAGAGAAGTATGTAAGAGTGGTACAGGATATGTACAAGGGTAGTGTGACAGCGGTGAGATCTGCAGTGGGAATGACAGATGCGTTTAAGGTGGAGGTGGGATTACATCAAGGATCAGCTCTGAGCCCTTTCTTATTTGCACTGGTGATGGACAGGTTGACAGACGAGATCAGACAGGAGTCCCCGTGGACTATGATGCTTGCAGATGACATTGTGATATGTAGTGAGAGTAGGGAACAGGTTGAAGAGACCCTGAGAGGTGGAGATATGCTCTAGAGAGGAGAGGAATGAAGGTCAGCCAGACTAAGACGGAATATATGTGTGTGAATGAAAGGGAAGATAGAGGAATGGTGGGGATGCAGGGAGTAGAGTTGGCGAAGGTGGATGAGTTTAAATACTTGGGATCAACAGTTCAGAGTAATGGCGATGTGGAAGAGAGGTGAAGAAGAGAGTACAGCCAGGGTGGAGTGGGTGGAGAAGAGTGTCAGGAGTGATTTATGACAGACGAGTACCAGTAAGAGTGAAAGGGAAGGTCTACAAAAGGGTAATGAGACCAGCTATGTTATATGGGTTGGAGACAGTGGCATTGACAAAAAGGCAGGAGTCAGAGCTGGATGTGGCAGAGTTAAAGATGTTAAGATTTGCACTGAGTCTGACGAGGGTAGACAGGATTAGGAATAAGTATATTAGAGGGTCAGCCCAGGTTGAACAGTTTGGAGACAAAGCCAGAGAGGCGAGATTGCGTTGGTTTGGACATGTGCTGAGGAGGGATGCTGGGTATATTGGGAAAAGGATGCTAAGGATGAAGCTGCCAGGTAAGAGGAAAAGAGGAAGGCCTAAGATAAGGTTTATGGATGTGGTTAGAGAGGACATGCAGGTGGTTGGTGTTACAGAGCAAGATGCAGAGGACAGGAAGAAATGGAAACAGGTGATCCGCTGTGGCGACCCCTAACCGGGAAAAGCCGAAAGAAGAAGAAGATATGCATATAGACTTTGCATGCAAAAATCAATTGTAAAAATCATATTCTATTTTCATAATCTATTCTTAACAAAGATCGCTTTCGTCCTTCTAGATTTCTTCAGGTCTGTGTACAAGAACCCTAAAAAACTATCTATAAAAATTTTATTGTATAATTAATTAGTATTGTTATTACACATCATTTTGAATAAAGTGGAAAAAAAGAGAACCAGAAAAAGAAAAAAATAATAAGAAAAAATGTATGATGATGGAAACAAAATATACACTTAAATTACAATTGATTTAAAATGGTATTTAAAACCAACTGGTATAATAAAATAAAATTAGTCATGTAAACAATGTGGCAATTTTCTAAGTTCCAGTACACTTTTAATTGAACAGTAGTAGTTTAGTCCAGGCTTCCTAAAAGAGTTCAGCTTTAATTGCCACTTGAGTTCATGTTTCTCCAGAATATTCAGGATGTCTCCTTCAAGATCACCCATGTCTGTGCGATCCAGGATTTGGAACTTAAAACCTGTGTGTCTTTTGTGAAGAGAAAGGTGTTTTGCTAGTGCATTATTTTTACATCCAAAGCGGATTTCTGACAGATGACATGAAATCCTAAGCTTTACTTTACAGTCTTGCCCACATAGAATGCATCACATTCATTGCACTTGTGCCCTGTAAATTACTTTTGTAGTATTACAGTCACCCCCTGCACTGGTCTTAATGATTTTCTTTAAATGAGGGTGATAAAAATTATCACCTTGCTGTATAAATATACAAAATGTACAATTAGTTTCATATCTTTTAGTGTTTCGCTCATATGGTCTAGGTTTAAATTCAGCAAAACTTCTAATGTTCCTGGCCTTCCTATAAACAAATGATGGGGCTTCACCTAAGATGTTAATCAGAAAAGGGTTTCCTGTGACGATGTCCCAGTTTTCTTCAGAAACATTTTTTATACTGTGATAATCCAAAGTGTATGTCAGGATGCAGCTGTATTTGCATTTGTTATTCTCTGTGGAATTTCTTAACATTCTCCTACTGGGGAGGTTGAGTGAAGGTGCTTCAGTCCTTTTCACTTCTATTAGCGGGTTGTTTTGAGACTTCGGGGATACCACGGAGATTACTTGTTTTTTCAGGTTAGTGATTGTCTTAATCTTCAGGGATTGATAACAGAATATAGGCATAGAAAAAGGGATGGGGGAGTGGTAACTGAGAGTGTGGCTCTGGTAGAATTTTTAGTAGTGTCTAGAATGGTAGATGCTGTTTAAAAAATAAATAATTAGAATGGCATATAAATATTGCAGAGTACTCGTAACATTCTGTCAAAGGAGGTAAGAGGATTCAAACAAAAAAAAAAAAAACACAGAAAAGGAAGGCAGATTACAAGGAGCAATATGAAGTAATTTGTAGGGTTCTAAGCATGCAAAACAAAGTCCATAAGGCTTAGGATTTTTGCAGTGAAGTACTTTGGAAGTAGTTACAGCACATAGGTATTTTATACCCTCAGTAGTCTTCACCGGATTTTTCCTGGGGTTGATAGCAAATATTGAAAGATGTAATGGGGGAGTCTAAGAAAATCTAGGACCCTGTTTTCTGGAAATATAGCGAGTTGTTGAATTAAAAAAAGATCCTTACAGAGTACTTAGACAGAAATGTTGGTGGAGGAAATAGTAATTAACTGTGAAGATGATTCCTTTAAGCTGCAATCTGGAGTTGAATTGCCTACATATGCAGTTGGCAGCCAAAATAGCAGTTACTAGAAATGTAAATCAAAACTAAGACAACTATAATGGAGGTTTTGAATATTGTAAAGGAGATAAAAGGAATTGGAAATGGAGTATTTAGAAAAGGGAAGGAGCATATTTCATAGAAATTAACTGAATTTGTAGAGACAATACATACAGAATAATACTCAGAGGAGGAGTAAAGTTTAAGGAAGGCAGGAACTGAGCAGTGCTGGAGGGAATGAAAACATAACACTGCACAGTGTTTATAATCAAAACTGTTACAATTTGTTTTCTTTTCCGTTAATGTATGCAAACTCACATTGCAACTTAAAGTGTGATTATTCAATAAAAGTAAAAAAAAAAAAGAAGTGAAACCGGCTGAAACTCTAGTTGAGTCAAAATTACTTCTGGAAACATTCTCATACTTAGGAAAGATTTGAATATGTCCATGTTTTGCCATGAACCGATGAAACATAGCATCTGAAGTAGTTAACTTCATTTCTCAGCACCTTTGGGAATCGGATCCGAGCCGGCAATCTTTCATAGCTTAGATCTGAGCTCCTAGCTCCTCCCCTTCACCCATAATCCCCTGCCATCCCTGACTGACCTCAGATCTAGTTTGCCGCGCTTCTTGTCAGCAGCTAGGTTCTTGAGCTCCTGGTGTCGCAGGGTATTGTAAGAGAAATTTCTCATTTTTTCTTATCCCCCTTAAGTGTGTGTGAGCGTTGAGTGTTCAGGTTCCTTTTTTGTTTAAAACTTCCTAGTTTAAACCCTTTTAGTTAAACTTTCCCTCCCTCCCCTTCACTGGTCGTTAGTTTCTGTGTGTTGTGTGTTTGGGGCCTAACGAGTGGGTTTTCTTTAGGATGTCTGAGGCCCCTAAACCCATCTTTTCTAAGTGCACCGAGTGTGGCCATAAGCTCTCCCCAGCGGATGGCCACACTCGGTGTGTGCGGTGCCTTGGGGTTGAACACCTTTTCTCTGGGTGTTCTATCTGCGCAGTGTTCAACCCCAGGGCACTGAAGGACCGGAGGTCGAAGTTAATCCTAGCGGGACTTTTGCCCCCAGATTCGGCTTCGGCCTCCGGTGCTTCTGTGGCCTCCTCCCCGGCTTCGGCGACGGCCACTCCTGCCTCTCTCCCTCCGGTCGGGACTCAAACTCCCGTTACAGCGCCGGAGGAGAGGGAGGCCAGGAAAGAAAAAAGGAGAGAGGAGCACCACAAGCGGCGGGCTGAGGCCTCCACTTTGGCCCCCCCGGCTAAGCGGTCTTCTCCCTCCAGGGCTTCTAGGTCTCCTCCTTCTCGGCTCCGGTCTCCGTGCTTCTCACCGGACCCTAAGGAGGAGGAGACCCGATCTCCATCGAGGTCATCGAGGTGGCACTCCCGGCCAGCCTCAGTGGCCTCTTCGAGATCAACTCGCAGCCTTTCCGACGCAGATTTGGACCGGATGATGCGAAGATTTCTCCAGGCCCAACTGCAGATGGGAGTGCTCCTGCCCCCCCCCCTCTGGGGGGGAGCTCGACACCCTTCTTTGCTCTGATAGCTCCTTCTCCGACCCACTTCCCGGGTTCGGAGCCTTTGGAGCCGAGCAGCCTTGGAGCCGGGGATGGGTCGGCGCCAACAGTATCGGGTACTTCGGCGCCGACTCTTCCCTTGAGCCTGTCGGGTCCGTTTTTGTCGGATCCGGGCTCTCAGAGCCGTGGGCTGAGTGTCGGATCCGAGGGAATCATTGTGTCTTCGGCTCCGTCTAGGTCGGAGCACACTGGTCTGTTGGATCCAATGGCTTCGGCGCCAACCCCGATCCGTCCATCGGATCCGAGCGAGGGTTTGCTCTCAGATCCCAGAGAGAGCGGCTCTCCCTCAGCTTTCGATGTGGTGGAGAGGGCACTGTCGAGTGCTTCCAGGCCCCCGGTCCTTGCTTCGGCTTCACCCCGCACTCCCTCTCTGTTGGGTCCGGCTTTCATCACCCGGCCCCAGGGACAGCCTGCTTTGATGTCCCAGGTCATTCCCTTGGAACAGGACGTGGCTGGTGAGACGTCCTCGGACAGCCCCCCCGAGGACGTCCCTCACAAGCAAAAGTGCAAGAGGAGGCACGTGGACTCCTCCGAGTCCTTGACTGATGACATGGATTTGGATGAAGGGGAAGGCTCCCCTAGGTCACCCCCCGAGAATGTCTCCTTCGGAGACATCATGGAAATGCTCAGGATAAGAGGGGGGTGGTCTGCCCCCAAGGCTTCCTCGGATGAATCCGTGTTCCTGGAGGCAGTCGAAGCAGGCCCATCTACCTCTTGGGTGTCCCCTCCACCCGACCCCTTAGTGGACCTTATTACCACTAGGGCGTGGAAGGAGCCGGACACTGTGGAGCCAGTCCACAAACGCCCGGACAAGATACTTAGTCCACCCTCCGAGAGGTCCCATTGGAGCAAGGGTCCCCCTGTAGATGCCATGTTGGTGGCGGCGGCCACCAAGAGGGAATTAGCTGAGCAGAGTCCCTCGGTGCATCCACCGAGCATGGAGTCCCGTTTGATGGACCATTTAGGGAAGCGGGCCTTTAGTTCAGCGACCTTCTCGGTGAGGTCTCTGAACTACATGGCACATGTTATTCGACTGCAGCGGGACCTTATCAAAGAGTACGCTGCGTCGCCCCCGGAGTCCATGTCGGTGGAGGACAAACGGTTGTACTCCACTCGGATGGCCACTCTCAGGTCCATATCTAACACCTCTATGCGGCTGTTGTCCCACGCCACAGAGGGAGCCGCTAGAGCCAGCGGAACAGGCCTCGTCATGCGGCGTCAGGCCTGGCTCCGGCATTGCGCTTTCACTGAACCCTTCAAGGCGTCATTTGCGAATGCCCCTTTTGATGGTTCTGCCCTGTTTGGCAAGACCGTTTGAGACTTTGGTCCAGAGCGAAAAGGACGGGAAGACGTTGTCTGCCGTCGGAGTCCGCTTCTCTGCTCCCCAGAGGTCCTTCTCCAAGAACCAAAAGGGACAGAAGAAGATGTGGTTCCGGAAGTCGCAACAATCCCAGTCCGCTCCGGATACCCAGTCCTTCCGTGGCAGAGGAGGACAGGGTGGACGCCACCCTAGAGGCAGAGGGGGCCCGAGGAATGGTGGGTCCAGAGAAGCTTTCTCTGACCGGCCCACCCAGCGACCCTGAGGGTTGCCCGACTGCTCCTCTCTGGAGGCAGTCGGGGGACGTTTTTCGAGGCACCTGGCAGCTTGGGAGTCCATCAAAACAGACCACTGGGTGCTTCGCATCATATCCAAAGGATACCAAATTCCCTTTTCTCACATCCCTCACCAACCCAAATGCCTCCCCGACGTCCCACCCGATCAGAGGGAGGCTGCAGCTGCGGAAATTCAGCAGCTCTTAGGAAAAAGAGCCATCCAACACATCCCCCCAGACCAGTTTGGATCGGGTTACTACTCCAGGTTCTTTTTGGTGCCAAAAAAGACGGGGGACCTAAGGCCAATCCTCGATCTCTCCCTCCTGAACCTGTCAGTAACCAAAGAAAAGTTCCGGATGGTCACCCTTCAATCCATTCTCCCCCTGTTGCGGGAGAGCGACTGGATGTGCTCGATAGACCTCAAGGGTGTGTATTACCACATATTGATGGACAAACGATCCAGGAGGTTTCTCCGCTTCCGGCTAGGAGCCAGTCATTATCAGTTCAGGGTCTTTCCCTTCGGTCTCACCTCAGCCCCCAGGGTGTTCACCAAGGTATTAGCAGTGATAGCAGCCCACCTGAGGCTTCAGGGAATGCAGGTGTTTCCATACCTAGACGACTGGCTCCTGACCGCCCCAACAAGGTATCTACTCTGCTCAGCCAGGAATTACTTTCTCCACCTTCCTCCCCGGCTGGGGATCATCGTCAACACGGACAAATCTTTTCTCAACCCGACTCAGGTGATAGACTTTATCGGGGCCAGATTAGACACCAACAACTTACTAGCCTTCTTAACCACCAAACGACTTCACACCCTGAGGCTACATGTGCGGGCCATTTTACTATCATCGGCTCCCCCGGCGGGATTGGTCCTGAGGGCGCTGGGCTCCATGACGGCCGCAATTACCCTGCTCCCCATGGCCCGCCTGAACATGGGGGTTTTGCAGTGGACTCTCCAAGTCCAATGGTCCTTCCGTCGATACCCTCTCAGTCACCCCATTCCCCTCAGCAAGGCTTGCAAAAGGGCTCTCGCATGGTGCTTACAATCACCAGACCTCCAAGCGGGACGTTCTTTCTCCATGGCCCCTCCACTCGCCACGGTGACCACGGACGCCTCTTGCCTCGGGTGGGGGGGGGCATTATGCGGGCAGGACGGTCCAAGGCACGTGGAACGATACAGAGACTTCATTGCATATAAATGTTGTAGAGATGAGGGCAGTGCTGTTGTCGTTGCAAGCACTTGAGAGCCTTCTTCCTACAGGAACAGTTGCAGTTCAGTCAGACAACGTGTCGGTGGTCTGGTACATCAACAAACAGGGGGGAACCAGGTCCTACCCACTCTGTCGAGAAGCTATAAGAGTGTGGGAATGGGCGATCTCCACCAACCGCTTTCTTATTGCAATGCACATTCCGGGACGGTCCAACATCCTGGCAGACAAACTCAGTCGCACCATACTGTCTCCTTACAAGTGGTCTCTCAATCCCCAGGTAGCGAAGCGGATATTTGCCGTATGGGGACAACCCTGTTGCGATCTCTTCGCCTCTCCTTCAAACAAGAAATGCAACAGCTACTTTGCTCTAATTCGCCCGCCGGGGAATTCCCCAGAGACGCTCTGGTGCATGCTTGGCCTCCTGGTGCTACTCTATGCTTTCCCTCCTCTACCTCTGATGCTGAAGCTTCTACAGAAAGCCAGTCGGTTGGGGAGCAAAGTGATCCTCATTGCCCCATTCGGGCCTCATCAAGCTTGGTTCCCTTACCTCTGGTCTCATCTGGTGAATCCACCTTGGATTCTAGATCCCCTCCCGGATCTGATTTCCCACCCCCCAGGCCTCCCAGTCCCGAACCTGGACAATCTCAAGCTTATGGCTTGGTTGCTTCAGTTCCACTCGTAGCTAGGATTCCCTGTATCTCCTCCCCAGTTAAAGCTATCCTAGAAGCAGCACACAAGCCCTCTACTAGGAAAGTCTATAGGAGTAAATGGAAACGTTTTGCTATTTGGGCGGAGCGTCAGAACCTAGACCCTTTCACAGCTCCATTGCCCTCCGTCCTGGATTTCCTTTCAGGGCTTTTTCATCAGGGGGCTAGCTGTTCCACAGTCAAAGTTCAACTAGCAGCTATCTCTCATTACCACGTGGGACATGAACTGGGTCCATTGATCACCACGAAGTTGCGTAAGACCTTTCTGAAGGGCACTTTCCTACTCAGACCTCCAATAAAGGAA